>NC_088356.1:37248068-37385568 GCF_036884655.1 Musa acuminata AAA Group | reverse complement strand
GAGTGGAGTCATCTATGTACTTCACGTAGTGAGTGATCTCATCCTCACTTGCCCCTTCCTCGGGTGTAGGCATCACTGTATCAAAGACAAACGTAATTTTCACCATCGTGAGAACGATTCTCAGGTTATAGTGCTAATCGGTGTAATTTGGACCAGTGAGGTAGTTGATATCAAGTATGCCATGTAAAAGATTTAAATGCGACATATTTTTGAAAATATATATATATACATATACATATATACATACATACATATATATATATATAAATATATATATATATATATATGTATATATACATATATGTATATATATATATATATGTATATATACATATATGTATATATATATATATGTATATATATATATATGTATATATATATATATATGTATATATATATATATATGTATATATATATATATATATGTATATATGTATATATGTACATATGTATATATATATATATATATATATATATATATATATATATATATATGTATATATATATGTACATATGTACATATATACATATATATATATATGTATATATATATATATGTATATATATATATATATATATGTATATATATATATATATATGTATATATGTACATATGTACATATATATATATATATATATATATATATATATATATATATATACATATATATATATATATATACATATGTATATATATACATATATACATATATATATATATATACATATATATATATATATACATATATATATATGTACATATATATATATATATATACATATATATATATATATATACATATATATATATATATATGTATATATACATATATACATATATATGTATATATATATATGTACATATATATATATATATATATATGTATATATATATATATATGTATATATATATATATATGTATATATATATATATATATGTATATATATATATGTACATATATATATGTACATATATATATATACATATATATATATATATATATACATATATATATATATATATGTACATATATATATATATATATGTACATATATATATATATATATATGTACATATATATATATATATATATGTACATATATATATGTATATATATATATATATATATATATATATATACATATATATATATGTACATATATATATATACATATATATATACATATATATATACATATATATATATATATATACATACGTATACGTATATGTATATGTATATATATATACAAATACATATATACATACATATACATATACATATACATATATATACATGTATATGTATACATATATACAAATACATATATACATATACATATATATATGTGTATATATATGTATATGTATATATGTATATGTATATGTATATGTATATGTATATATGTATATATATATATATATATATATATATATGTATATATATGTATATATATGTATATGTATATATATATATATATATATACATATACATATATATACATATATATATGTATATATATATATACATATATATACATATATATATGGATATATATATACATATACATATATATAAATATGTATATATATTTGTATATATATATATATATATACATATATATGCATATATATTTATTTGTATATGATGTATATATATTAAATATGTATGTATGTGGCATGTCATATTAGGAGACCAAATAAAAAATCCTCTCACTTTATAATATTAAGTCGGTAAACGTGAGGCAATTAGATTGACTCACGTGGCCTTCCATCGTTATAGGTGGGGATCGATTCCCGACGTAGGTTGAATTGGTCGAGTCACTAAACGCTCACCTATTTCATGATTCACTATCTTGTCGCATTTAAATCCCTTACATAGCATACTTGATGTCAACTGCCTCACTGGTCCAAATTACACCGATTGGCTCTACACCCGATAAAGGGGCAAGTGAGGATGAGATCACTCACTACGTGAAGTACATAGATGACTCCACTTTTGCTCAATGTTATATGTTAGGCTCCATGACTCTTGAGTTAGAGAGACATCCAAGAGTCTCTTCTGTGCGATAGTGCATATAACACTAAGCAAAAGTATATATGCTAGACCTTAGGTATATGGGACCCAGAATTTGTAACAAATTACAGATGTGATAAGCTTGCTGAGTCTTGCGATAGTGCATGGTATTGGATACCGGTAGTGCTTATCACATCTGTAATTTGTTACAAATTCTGGCAAAGCCTAGGAGATTGGCATAAGGATCTTTGCATAATGGTTTATGTATGCTAGACCTTGCTCCACATATCATCAATATAAGTATGTCCAAGAGGAAACGAGATGAGGTGAACAATGCATACCTATGACATTGTAGGCTAGGTCATATCTATGAGGGAAGGATTCAAAAGTTACTAAAGGATAGATATTTAGATCCATTCGACTATGAGTCATATGCAACTTGCGAGCCTTGCTTTCGTGAAAAGATGACCAACTCTCCATTTAGTGGAACTAGAGAGAGCTATTGAGTTGCTCGAACTCATACATAGTGATGTATATGGTCCTATGTCAACTCATGCCAGAAGTGATTTCTTCTACTTCATTACTTTTACTGATAATTTATCAAGATATGGATATATGTACTTGATGAAGTATAAGTTTGAGGCATTCAAGAAAATTATGAAGTATAAGAATGAAGTGGAGAATCAAACTGGAAAGAGTATCAAGACTCTTCGATCAAATTAAGGAGGTGGGTGCTTGAGTACAGAGTTCACTCAATTCCTTAAGGACTATGGGATTTTATCCTAGTAGACACCTCCTTATACACTCTAGCTCAATATATATCCGAGAGGAGGAATCGTATACTGTTAAATGTGGTGCGGTCCATGATGAGTTTCGTCGACCTTCCCGTCTCATTTTGAGGATACACCCTAGAGACCGTAGCTTACCTTTTGAATAGAATTTCAACTGAGTCGGTAGTGTCTACTCCATATGAGATATGGAAAGGGAAGTAGCCCGATCTTAAGGTTATTAAGATTTGGAGCTGCCCTGCCCACATCAAAAGACACAACCCTAACAAATTAGAATCCATGACGGAATGGTGCATATTCATGGGATACCCCAAGAAAACTAATGGCTATTATTTCTACAATCTTGAGGACCAAAAGTCTTTGTAGCCAAGAGAACAGTGTTCCTTGAAAAGGAACATATTCTTGGCCGAGATAGTGGGAGCATGATAGAATTGAGTGAGGTTGGAGAACTTAGCTCAATAACCATTCCACAACCTAAGTCTGTTCAAGTACCTAGCATACAAGTTCCGACTTTACTTAGGCTCGACAAAGTATCTCATCCTTATGAGAGATATGTGGGACATATTAGAGGAGAGGATGTTGAGGATATTGATCCTCAGACATAGATGAGGCTATTAAGAGTATAGACTCCGGGAAGTAGCAAGAAGCCATGAATTCTGAAATGGATTCCATGTACTCCAACAAGGTTTGGAATCTAATTGATGCACCCAAGGGTATCATACTCATTGGTTGCAAGTGAATCTTCAAGAAGAAAATTGGAGTAGATGGAAAGGTAGAGAATAAAGCAAGGCCAGTGGCTAAGGAGTATCATCAAAGGCAAGGTATTGACTATGATAAAACCTTCTCATCCGTAGCTATGCTAAAATCTATCTGAATTCTATTAGCTATTACAACATATTATGACTATGAGATCTGGCAAATGGCCGTGAAAACTGCATTCCTCAATAGCAACCTCTATGAGGAGGTGTATATGATATAACTTGAGGGATTCATATCTATAGAGATAGATCCAAGATGATGCTTGGCTTGTCCCAATCTAGGTACATAGCCACCATTGTCAAAAGATTTGGTATAAAAAATTCCAAGAGAGGTCTTATACCGATGAGACATAGGATATCGCTTTCTAGGAATATGTCCCCAAAGACTCCTGAAGAAAGGGCAAACATGGATAGGATACATTATGCCTCAACGATAAGGTCTATCATGTATGTCATGCTATGTACCAGGCCTAATATGGCGCATGCTCTAAGTGTCACGAGCAGGTATCAAGCGGATCCAGGCTAGGAGCACTGGAAAGTAATAAAGTGTATCCTTATATACTTGAGAAGGAATAAGAATCTTTTACTAGTATATGGAGGTAGTAGTCTCAAGGTTGAAGGCTACATAGACTTGAGTTTCTAGCTTAATATCGATGATAGGAAGTCTAATTCAGGATATATGTTTACTCTGAATGGAGGAGTAGTAAGCTAGAAGAGTTCCAAGCAAGATACTACTGCTGACTCGACCACAGAGGCGGAGTACATTGCTGCAGCAAAGGTAACAAAGGAGGGAGTCTGGATGAAGAAGTTCATCATAGATCTAAGAGTCATGCTAGGCAACGAGAAGTCGATTCTATTATATTACGAGAACAATAGGGCCATTGCTCAAATGAAGGAACTCGGGTCTCAACATAAGTGTTATGATGAGGTTCCAACTTATTTGAGAGATCGTGGTCGGAGAAGATATAGTAGTGGAAAGAGTTTCATACGAAGATAACATCGTAGATCCACTAACAAAGCCATTGTCTCATATTGTTTTTGAGCATCACAGAGGTCTGATGGGGATCAGACACATAGGTGATTGACTTTAGGTCAAGTTAGATATTTTTAGTCATAGGTGACCTTCAAGCCACTCACGTGAGTGATGGCACATGTGACATGATACTATTCTTTATGCTTATTATTATTTGATATTTTATTACTTTATATTGATTGTTATATATATGCATATATATTGTGATGTCCATGGATCTATGCAATGAGAATTGGATCATAATGAGATTGCGATAATGAGACTGATTCAACTTTAAATATAGACCACAAATAATCCTAGTCATAGGTTACTCGAGAAAGATATCAAGATAACCGGACATATTAGTGTGTTGTATACCCGTCCATATGATGGAGATAGCTGGTCTCATAGTTGCTCGTGTGAGGACACTAAGGATACAATGTAGGTGCTCATTGGAGAATGAGTTTACTGATTGATCTACTCACGGAATACTGGATGGTTGATGATGTCTTATTATCAGATAATGATTACGTAGCCCTAGTAGTGTATATAGTCCTTAGACTTGAGATACCAAGGATGTCCTGTATAAGTACTCCACTCTTTGATACCGAACTTATAGGTTTGGAAGTTCCAAATCTAGTACAGTTGATTATTGGGAGTGGCAGCCAACCTTACGAGGGCTATTAAGTGTCAATAGAGCATCATCCGCTCTCGGTATCATAAGAGGAATATTCTGTGTGTTTTTACTCAAATAAATCATTGGGCCAAGGTTATTCGGATTGAGAGAGAAAGAGTTCTCCGGGAGAATCCGATTAGAGCGAGACTCGAGGAGAAACCATATGGGCCTGATAGCACCATGCCCAATATATGGTCTTTGGGATATTAGATGGATATAGGACTAAAGGTACATGGTAACTAAAGATAGATGGGTACAAAGGATTTGATTCCTTTGTATCATCTAGGGACTATGGCGCAGTGGCCTAGTACGTCCGTAGTCGATGAGTCGAGTGAATTATTATGAAGATAATAATTCACTATACTAGAAAGAGTTCTAATAAGTATGACTCATGGCTAACTCGATATTGGGCCTATAGGGTCACACACAAATGGTAGGTGTTGCGACGAGTAGAGGTTCGGATATGAGATATCCATGGAGCCCCTATCTTAATGGATATCCAATAAGCCCTTGAATTATTGGATCCCATGGATAAAATCCAATAAGAGGTAATAAGAGATTATTGGGTAGAGACCCACTAATTTAAGAGGCTTAGGTAATTGGATTGAGATTCAGTACTCAATAGGGTAGGATCCATTAGGGTTAACTAGGGGTCTCTATAAATAGGAGGGAACTAAAGGCCCATAGGTTGGGGCTTCTTGGTAGCCACCTCCTATTCTTTTCTCCCCTTCTCCTCCTCAGATAGCAGGCGTAGAGATTTGAGGAGCGTCGTTGTAGCCCTGCTATCTGGATCACCGCTCGAGAGGAGAACGTTTGACCTCCTTCATCCACTCCTACAAATATGTAGGGATTCGAGGATATATGATCTCCCTAGATAACACAACTATCTCACATATGGTTATCTATTTCGCGAGTTTTTATGCACCAATCTATGCACGACGACGAACACGTATTGAAAATTTTGAGATTTTTATTTTATGTTCTTCCATTGCGTATGTGATGTCGCCCCTATATTTTCCTACAATGGTATCAAAGCTAGGTTGTTCATGCGAAAGAATGGTTTTGAACTACGTGTATTATGTTTTAGAGAAGTTTTTGATATCAAAATCATTGACGTAATAGCGAGAAAGGGAAGCAACTGTTGCTACCCTTGCTACCCTACCAGAGGGTAACTTGTTGCCATCTACTAGCGTGTGGCCACCTGTAGCGGCAACTACAAGGGCGGCGTCCATAAGAAGGCAACATAGCACAGGCGCAACAACTGTTGCAATGCGCAGGTGCTATGTTTGCAATAGCAAGCCGACGACCTGCTTGTAGTAGGCTTGCAACTTGCGGTCAATAGCCTGTGGGTGCTATGCCCGTGAGCAAAGGCGGCCATAGGCCCACAAGGGTTAGTGCCAATGGGCAAAGGTGGCCGTGGGGTCGACAACGCCTACAAGCGTTGCGCCAGCGAGGAGAACCACCTGCAAGGGTCAGCAGCACCTACAAGCACTATGCTCGTGGGGAGAACCGCCTGCAATGGGCAGCGCCTGCGTGCAAAGGCGCCCGCGAGGCCAGTGCCGCCTATGGGCGATGTTCCCATGGGCTGAACAACCCATAGGTGTGGCAATGCTCGTAGGGACGCCCGCCAACAAGGGCAGTGCCACCCGCAGGCAAAGGCATCGCCCCCGCCGCATGCAGGGTGGCGGCAGCCACAACGCAAGGGAAAGGATAAGGGTTAGGTTTTTGGCAAAAGATAGTTTTACCCCTTGAAATTTCAAAAATTTTAAATTATGTCCTTTTATCCAAATTATAAAAATACACCTTAGAGTTTAGAAAATTTCTCGCATGTCCTGAATTTTAAAAAATATTAATTAATTAAAAGTTTAATTTATTATTATTATTCATATCTACTAGTCCTACATAACGATATTTACATGTGATGTATGATGTGGACGGATGATCATGGACTATGTGATGTGTGTACATGTGATTATTATTATTATTAGGGCCAGCGAGCCTCCAATTTTGTTCTTGTTTATTGTCAGGCCTGCGTACCTATGATTAAGTTGTAATCATATAAGGAGGTATAGTGAGAGCGTGAAAGTGATAGCGGGACCCACGAGGCCGAGATGGATGATCGTGATGCATGGAGATGCGTCGAGATGCCGATAGAACCGACGATGACGAGATGGATGATTATAGGGCATGGAGATGCGTCACTGCATACATAGATCTTGATGTGACTGATTAGGCTCATTGGCTCGGGCTTGATCACATTAGGGTATGGTCCATGATCATCTGGTGTGATAATTCATGTGATGTGTGATTACTTGTACACCTATAATATATATATACATACATATATATATATATATACATATATATATATATACATATATATATATATATACAATGTAGATATATATTAAATATGTATGTGTGTGACACGTCATATTAGGAGACCAAATAAAAAATTCCCTCACTTTATAATATTAAGTCGGTAAACATGAGGCAATTAGATTGACCCACGTGGCCTTCCATCGTAATAGGTAGGGACCGATTCCCGACGTAGGTTGAGTTGGTCGAGTCACTCAAGGCTCACCTATTTCATGATTCGCTATCTTGCCTATGACATAGAGATGTCACCGGTGACCTGAGGATATGGTATACTTGGTTGAGTCACTCGAGAGCATATTATCGAATTAGACTCATCTTGTAACGATGGTGATGACTTAACCGAACACCATGGTTGGTCGAGTCACTCGAGGCCATGGTGGTTCGAAGGCCGAAAAGGACGGGAATTACAAGGAGTTATGATTGGCAAGAGTTGCCTACCATCACGGGCTTAACATAATTGGTCGAGTCACTCGAGGTTACATTAAGACGGTGATTGGATCTCAATCCCTACTAGAGATCTGCCGGGGGTCTCCGATTCACATATCGGATGGAGTTGTGTGATTCACAAGAAAATAGTGAGAGTATATTATGATAGAATTCCTTATCTTAATTATTCATTTTTCTACAAAATCTGCATGTTATTTATTTCTACTATATCTTTATTTTTAAAAATATGTCATATTTAAATCCTTTACATGGCATACATAATGTCAACTGCCTCACTGGTCCAAATTACACCGATTGGCACTGTAACCTGAGAATCATTCTCATAGTAGTGAAAATTACGTATGTCCTTGATATAGTGATGCCTACACCCGAGGAAGGGGCAAGTGAGGATAAGATCACTCACTACGTGAAGTACATAGATGACTCCACTCTTGCTCTATGTTATATGTTAGGCTCCATGACACCTGAGTTACAGAGATAGCATGAAAAGATGGATGCCAAATCCATTATCCTACATCTTTGAAAATTGTTTGAGTTAAAGGGAAGGACTCAGAAATATGAGATATCCAAGAGTCTCTTCTGTGCCAAGATGACTAAGGGGACACCGGTTCATAACTATGTCCTTAAGATGATTGAGTAGATCGAGAAACTCACAAGTCTATAAATGGTCTTAGAGAATAACCTGTGTATAGACCTTGAACTTCAGTCCCTACCAGATTCCTTTTCTTAGTTCATAATAAATTTTA
The DNA here is from genome assembly GCF_036884655.1 of Musa acuminata AAA Group. Classification (NCBI taxonomy): domain Eukaryota; kingdom Viridiplantae; phylum Streptophyta; class Magnoliopsida; order Zingiberales; family Musaceae; genus Musa; species Musa acuminata. Next base: position 37,376,743 of record NC_088356.1, on the reverse strand, counting down.
ATATGAACATAGTTAAGGTGACTCTCCCTGAGCTCCTCAATATGTTGAGGGAGGCAAAGAGAACTATCAAGAAAGAGAAGTCAGTTCTCTATGCTGGTGAGACCAGAAAGTAAAGGAAGGCAGAAAAGTCCCTTAAGAAGGGCAAGAGCAATGGCAGATCGAGTAAAGCAAAGGTTGCTAAGAAAGTCCCAGTAAAGGACAAAGGCCAGTGCTTCCACTATGGTAAAGAGAGGGTGAAATAGAAGCTTAGAGAAGCATAAGGTACATTCATGATCAATCTCTAATTGTCAGATTTTTATGATAGTGCATGGTGTTGGATACCGGTAGTGCTTATCACATCTATAATTTGTTGCAGATTCTGGCAATGTCAAGGAGATTGGCATAAGGATATTTGCATAATGGTTTATTTATGCTAGACACTACTCCACATATCATGAATGTAAGTGTGTCCAAGAGGAAATGAGATGAGGTGAACATTGCATACCTATGTCATATCTATGAGTGAAGGATTCAAAAGTTACTAAAGGATGAATATTTAGATCCATTTGACTATGAGTTATTTGTAACTTATGAGCCTTGCCTTCATGAAAAGATGACCAACTCTCCATTTAGTGGAACTAGAGAGAGAGCTATTGAGTTGCTCAAACTCATACATAGTGATGTATGTGGTCCTATGTCAACTCATTCCATAAGTAATTTCTCCTACTTCATTACTTTTACTGATGATTTCTCAAGGTATGAACATTTATACTTGAAGAAGTATAAGTTTGAGGCCTTCGAGAAATTCAGGGAGTATAAGAAAGAAGTGGAGAATCAGATTAGAAAGAGTATCAAGACTCTTCAATCAGATTGAGGGGATGGGTACTTTAGTACAAAGCTTACCCAATTCCTCAAGAACCATGGGATTTTATCTCAGTGGACACCTCGTTATACACCCCAACTCAATGGTGTATCCAAAATGAGGAATCACATGCTTTTAGATATGGTGCGGTCCATGATGAGTTTCGCCGACCTCCCCGTCTCATTCTGGGGATACATCCTAGAGATCGCAGCTTACCTTCTGAATAGAATTTCAACTAAGTCGGTGGTATCTACTCCATATGAGATATGGAAAGGGAAAAAGTTTGATCTTAAGGTTGTTAAGATTTGGGGTTGTCTTGCCCACGTCAAAAGACACAACCCCGACAAATTTCAATCCACGATGGAAAGGTGCATATTCATGGGATATCCCAAGAAAACTAATGGGTATTATTTCTATCATCTCGAGGACCAAAAGGTCTTTGTAGCCAAGAAAACAGTATTACTTAAAAAGGAACATATTCTTGGCGGAGATAGTGGAAGCATGATAGAGTTGAGCAAGGTTAGAGAACTTAGCTCAAGCACCATTCCATAGCCCGAGTCTGTTCAGGTATCTAGCACACAAGTTCTAACTTTATTTCGGTCCGATAGAATATCTCATCCTCTTGAGAGATATATGGGACATATTAGAGGAGAGAATATTGAGGATATTGATCCTCAAACCTATAATGATGCTATTAAGAGTATAGACTCCGGAAAGTGGCAAGAAGCCATGAATTCTGAGATGGATTCTATGTACTCCAATAAGGTTTAGAATCTAATTGATGCACCCGAGGGTATCGTACCCATTGGTTACAAGTGAATCTTCAAGAAGAAGATCAGAGTAGATGGAAAGGTAGAGACCTATAAAGCAAGGCCAATGGCTAAGGAGTATCATCAAAGGTAAGGTGTTGACTATGACGAAACCTTCTCATCCGTAACCATGCTAAAATATATCTGAATTCTATTAGCTATTACAGCACATTATATTTATAAGATCTGGAAAATGGCCATAAAAACTGTATTTCTCAATGGCAACCTCTAGGAGGTGTATATGATACAGCATGAGGGATTTGTATCCAAAGACAACCCAGATAAGGTTTGTAGATTGCTTAGGTCCATTTATGGACTAAAGCAACCTTCCCAAATTTGAAAAATAAGATTTGATGAGGCAATCAGATCTTATGACTTTGTTAAGAACGAAGATGAGCCTTGTGTATACATGATAGTAAGTGGGAGCGCTATCACTTTCTTGGTGTTATATATGAATGACATCTTGATCATTGGGAATGATGTAGGAATGCTATCCATATTAAAGACTTGGTTATCTAGACACTTCTCCATCAAGAACTTAGGGGAAACATCCTATATCTTGGGGATTCGTATCTATAGAGATTGATCCAAGATGATGCTTATGAGGAGGAACCCGGGTCTCATCAGAAGTGTTATGAGGAGGTTCCAACTTATTAGAGAGATCATGGTCGGAGAAGATGTAGTAGTGGAAAGAGTTTCATCCGAAGATAACATCGCAGATCCATTGACAAAGTCATTGTCTCATATTGTCTTTGAGCATCACAGAGATCTGATGGGGATCAGATACATAGGTGATTGGCTTTAGGTCAAGTAGGAGATTGCTAGTCATAGGTGCCCTTTAAGCCACTCACATGAGTGATGGCACGTGTGACATTATACATATTCTTTATGCTTATTATTATTTAATATTTTATCACTTTATATTGATTGTTACATATATGCATATATATTGTAATGTCCATGGATCTATACAATGGGAATTGGATCATGATGAGATCATGATAATGAAACCGATTCATCTTTAAATATATATCATAAATAATCCTTGTCATAGGATACTCGAGAAGGATATCGAGATAACCGGACAGACTAGTGTGCTATATACTCGTTCATATGATGGAGGTAGCTGGTCTTATAGCTACTCATGTGGGGACACTAAGGATACAATGCAAGTGCTCATTGGAGAATGAGTTCACTGATTGATCCGCTCATGGAATACTGGATGGTTGATGATGCCTTCTTGTCAAACAGTGATTCCGTAGTTCCAATAGTATATCTAGTCCTCAGACTTGAGACACCAAGGATGTCCTATATGAGTACTCCGCTCCTTGATACCATACTTATATGTTTAGAAGTTCCAGATCTAGTACAATTGATTATTGAGAGTGGCAGCCAACCTTACGAGGGCTATTGAGTGTTGATAGAGGATCATTCGCTCTTGGTATCATGAGAGAAATATCCTGTGTATTCTTGGTCAAACAAATCCTTAGCCAAGGTCATTCAAATTGAGAAAGAATGAATTCTCTAGGAGAATCCGATTAGAACGAGACTCAAGGAGAAACCGTATGGGTCTAATAGCACTATACCCGATATATAGTCTTTGAGATATTAGATGGTTAAGGGATTAAAGATACATGGTAATTGAGGATAGATAGGTCCAAAGGATTGGATTCCCCTGTATCATCTAAGGACTACGACATAGTGGCCTAGTATATCCGTAATCGATGAGTCGAGTGAATTATTATGGAGATAATAATTCATTAAGCCAGAAGGAGTACTGACAGGTATGACTCATGACCAGCTCGATATTGGGACTAAAGGGTCGCACATATGGTAGGTATTGCGACGAGTAGAGGTTCTAATATGAGATATCCGTTGAAGCCCCTATATTATTGGATCCCATGGATGAGATTCAATAAGAGCTAATAAGAGATTATCTGGTAGAGATCCGCTAATCTAAGAGGCTTGGGTAATTGGATGGAGATCCATTACCCAATAGGGTAGGATCCATTAGGGTTAACTAGGAGTCTCTATAAATAGGAGGGAACTAAAGGCCCATAGGCTGGGGCCTCTTAGTAGCCACCTCCTATTCTCCTCTCCCCTTCTATTCCCTAGATAACAAGCATGGAAATTTAAGGACCATCGTTGCAGCCCTACTGTGTGGATCACCGCTATGTTGAATCTCATATTTTGATGATGAAACTACTTGATATATGTTTATGATTTAATCTGTGTTTTGAGTGACACAAGATGCTTTGATCAGGATGAGACAATTAAATCAGGAAAATCATGTTGTGCCGGAGGAACATGTCAGAAGATTGGACGTCGGGCTAGTGGATCGGTCAACGTATCGACAGAAGGCTTCGGGCCATGTACTCAGGCATCGGGCCAAGAAGAGCGGGTATTATGCCAAGGATATCGGAGTTGCAGAGTCAACTGGCCGATTGGGCAATAGGCTGCAGGAGAGGACGATGCGCCGAAGAATCGGACAAAGCGTCGAGGGACCAATGACATGCCGGACAACTTGGTTAATTGCATAGGATTAATTGTCTCGATCAAAGTTTTGTTTTAAGTATGCAGGATTAACTATGATGGAAGAAAGACATGTAGCAGGAGTTGCGCCAAAGTCAAGACAATGATCACATTGGGAGTTCGAGAGTTCGACGGAAGTTCGGACAGTCGTCGGAGGTTCTACGGGAACAAATCCGAGAAGTCCATGAGCTTGCCAAAGAAGCTCGTCAGAACTAGCCAAGTGGATCGTCGCAAGTCCAGGAGTTTGCCGGAAGTCCGCAGGAGCATCATCGAGGATTCAACGGATGATCGACGGAAGTTCGCCGGAAGCTCGCCGGAAGAAGCGATTGACACACCGGAGCAAGTTGCAGTAAATGTCTTAGGGAATATCGTAGTTAGCACAAAGATTAAGTTGGAAATGGGAGGTGATCCCATTAACTTAATCTTGGGGCAATTGGGCCCCTGAAAAACCCAAATTGGGCCGAATGGATCAACCCATTCAGACCCTGATTTCTGCTAGGCGGTTGAACCGCCCAAGCCAGGAAGTGGCACCGCCTGGGCTAAGTCTCCGAGCGAGACTGGGCGGTGCAACCGCCCCAGCCAGGCGGTGGCACCGCCTGGGCTCAGTCTCCGAGCGAGACTGGGCGGTGCAACCTCCCTTGACAGAGGTGGCATCGCTTAGCTCGGTCTCCGAGCTCTGGCCGAGCGGTGCAACCGCCTCATTCAGGCGGTGGCACCGCCTGAGCTCGGTCTTCGAGCTCTGGCAGGAGGTGCAATCGCCCCTGACAGGAGGTGGCACCTCCCAGAGGCTCGGTCTTCGAGCTCTGCCAGGCGGTGCAACCGCTCCAGTCAGGAGGTGCAACCGCCAGATCCCGGAATTCCGGGAATTAACAGTTTTGAGCTCCAAATTTGAACTGGGTTGGGGGCTATAAATACCCCACCCATTCAGCACTGATAACACATAACAAACACCGAAATCTTGATCATGTTCTGTGATTTTTAGAGCTCAAAATTATTGTAAAGGCCAAAAGTTCTTCTCCCTCTTTTCTTCCAAGTTCTGAGCCTTAAAGAGAGGAGAGAAAATTCTATGAGGTTTGTCTCCTAAGCCCGTCAAAAGGAGTGAAACTGTAAAAGGGTGGTTGGCCTTCGCCTATTGAAGGAAGGCCTCTAGTTGACGTCGGTGACCTCGTTGGTGGAGGAAGCCAAAAGTGGAGTAGGTCAAGATTGACCGAACCACTCTAAATCTCGGTTTGCATTTACTTTGAACATCTTATCTTTACTGCAAACCTCCGCAATAGCTTACTGCCTTCTGTGCTTTTATGAACGTGTTTCAAAGTTCAGTGCTTTCCGAATCGGCGTTTAGACGCAAATCGCTTTTATCGTACGAACGTCGTATTTCAGTTTGCGCTTATATTCTGATTTCCATTATAACTGCAAATTGCCTTCATAGATTTACTTTAACGTCATCTCGCTTGATCTTAAGTTAAAGTAATCTTAGAATCGACTTTCACACCGAAATCGCTTTTATCGTACGAACGCAGTTTTTATTAATCGCAGAATGATTTCCGCTACACTAATTCACCCCCCCCCCCCCCCTCTTAGTGCTCTTGATCCTAACAATTGGTATCAGAGCCCGATATTTCTCATTTCGGATTTACACCCGAGAGAAATGGCTCTTCATGGCTTTCAAGAGGGCTTTTCGGTTGTTCGTCCACCGTTGCTTAACGGATTGGAATACACTTATTGGAAAACTCGAATGAGAGTTTTCTTGATTTCTATGAATTTGGATTTATGGAGTACTGTTGAAAACGGTTTTCAACTTCCCTCTAAACCGATGAACGAATGGTCGGATTTGGAGAAGAAGTATTTTTCTTTAAACGCAAAGGCTATGAATGCCTTATTTTGCGCTTTTGACAAAAATGAGTCCAATCAGATTTCTATGTGCGAAACGGCTTTTGACATTTGGCGAGCACTTGAAATCACGCACGAGGGAACTAATAGAGTCAAAGACTCAAAAATTAATATTTTATTGCATGATTTTGAGCTTTTTCAAATGCAACCAAGCGAGACTATAGGCGACATGTACACCCGTTTCACGGATGTCGTCAATAGTTTAAGAGCTCTTGGAAAATGTTTTTCAGATTTTGAACTCGTAAACAAGATTTTGCGTTCTCTTTCTAAGAAGTGGGATTCAAAAGTAATTGCAATACAAGAAGCTAAAAACCTAAAAACTTACCACTTAAGAACTAATTAGTTCGTTGATGACATATGAAATGGTGCACAATGCACATGATGAACATGATGAACAAAATCACCTTCCAAAGAACAGGAAGGATTTGGAACTCTAGACAAATGAATACCACTTGAGCGATGACTCAAGTGATGAGAACAATGATGAACTTGAACTTCGAACACTAAATCTTAATAAGTTTATTAAATAAAAATCTAAAATAAATAATAAACTTGAACGAAGGAAGAGGCCAAAGAAGAAGAACACAAAGTGGGATGAATCGAGCTCCTCCGAAGACGAGGAGAAAATCAAGAAAGGCGAGGTGGCAAACTAAGCCTAAATCGCTTTCAATGATGAGGTAATCGAAATCCCCCTAATTTAATTTAAAATTACTTGATGCTTTCATGATGTATTTTCTCTTTTAGTTTAGAATTAATTTTCTTAAAAATTACATATTTTAAAAAAAAAATTATGATCATGCTAAGTAATTTCGAAAATGATAATATTACATATTTTATGATAAACAAATAAAATGATCTTGATTGAAAATATGAAATCATGGTTAAGAAGTAATAATGTGTATTACGTTGATTTCCATTGTTATTTCTTGATTTTGATTAAAAAAAATACATGTTTGATTTGAAGAAATGCATAATGATGAAATTAAATATTTTGATTAACAATTTTATGCATGAGATTTTAAGCTGATGATAAGCATGTGTCATTTTCATGAGTGTATTTGAAAAACTATGGCAAAAATGTGCTTGAATGCATGAACTTGTTAAGATTATTTTTCGGACTTCCTTGATTCAATATTCAAATCACTTAATTGCCATGATGATTTTACACTATTACATACCTTAATAACATGTTGGAAATTATGTGTTTTGGATACATATTTTTTTATGATTATGAGCATGTTTTATTTTCATGATTGAACTTGAAAATCTATAGCAAAATCTTGTCCGAATGCATGAAAGTGTTAATTTCATTTTCGGATTCGCTTAACAATTGGTATCCTAACAATCGAATTTTCTCATACACTTATTATATGAAAAATATTTTTCTGAAATGGATTTGATGAAATGATTCCTGCTTATAAATTTCATCTTGAAATATGAATGATAGTGTTTTTATTTGCAAAGATTTGTTTCACATACATATCTCCTATGATTCATGTGTCGAGAAAGAATTTATAAATCATAATACAATAAGATTTCTTATGCAAAAATAAAGTGCTTTTGTGATTTTTTTGCTGAAGAAAATAATTATTAAAATCATGATCTTGATAATTATAACATGAAGGTATTTATAAATCAAGATCATTCATTATGCTCCCTACATTTATCAAAAAGGAATTCTTCAAATGAAGTGTAACTTGTCTTTTGATTTCTCAGAATTCAATGAAGTGTCATATTGATATCTTGATACTTGGAATATTTTAAAATGTGATCTTGATAAGAATGTTTCAAGTTGCTCTTTGTGCTATATCTTTTCAAATGAATCATGAGCCTTGATATCGTATATTTCATAATATAGAAATAACAAGATTTCTTTGCCTTGTATGTCTTGTGTGATGATTGTACATCAAATTGCTTTATTATGAATTATATGAATCTTGATCGTGAACTTGTTAAGAAGAATCTTAATGAACCATGAATCATATCTTTGGTATTACGAATTGATCCTCATTGATATCTTTCATTGATATGATAAATTATCATCTCATGATATATTGCATAATTATATCATGCTTTGCGATTGTATAATGTGATCTTTGCTGAATTTTCACATTGATATTCTTCATGACATGATTTCTTTGCATTGTTGTCTCGTATGCTTCATGTGATAATATGAATACATGAAACACTTATGATATGATTTTTATGCAATTCCTTCTATTCATGAAATGTTTATCTCATCACCTAATAATTCTTCTTGATATTCCTTATGTGATGATAAGAATACATGAAATATTCATTAATTTGTTTTGATGTATACAAATAAGAAGTTTCGATCATGCATGGTAGGATGTATTTTGACAAATTTGGTACCATCATGTTGCAAAATAAATGATGATTAGGAATCATGCATTAATGATGATTGTATATTTTATGATTTGGCATGATGCATGCAATGATGAAATATTCATGAATTTGAAATGATGCATATGACAATGATGTACATGATGTATTGCATATGATATGTATCATGAATGCTTTAAATGATGAATGTTTGGTATCATGATCAACATGTTGATAAATGCTTAAAAATTTTAATGTTTGAGTATCATATATGATATACCCATTAATGATGATTGATTTATTTTTCGGTATCGTGCATGAAAAATAAGGTTTTTGAAATTGTGTATGTTTTAATTTGAATATATAAAGATGCACAAATAAAATTGATACTTACCTTTGTCATAATCTGGAAATGAAAAAAAAAAAAGGTCTTCCCTTCTTTTTGACAATGACAAAAGGGGAGCAAGAATTTCTAGCGTGGACATCATGAAAAGAGGCAAACTAGCTAGCTTACACAATTCAAGATGAAAGCAAAAATTACACAAGAAAGCTATCTTGCATTTGCTTTCGAAAGTTTTGCTAGCTTGTATGTAGTAAAACTTGCATATCGTATAAATTGCTAGCTTGCAAGTTCTAAAATGCTGTAACATTGCTAGCTTGCATGTTCTAAAAGTGCTATCTTGTATGCTGTAAAACTTGCATATCTAAAACCTGATAGCTTGAATGTTCTAAGAATGATGTAACATTTGCTGAATTTTCTGGCTTCAAAATTGCATGATGATAAAACTTGATATTATATTTTTCATGCAATAAGTTAAACTAATATTCCAAACACAAGAATAGTTGGACTTCTCCTTTTTGTTGATGACAAAGGGGGAGAAGTATGATGTTATGCATAAGTTTATGCATAAGTTCATGATGATGTGTTGCAAGTATTCATGATGAATATTGCAATGACTTGAATTCAAGGTTCTATCAATATGGCATATTGATAGGGGGAGTTTGTTTAAACTCCGGGAGTTAAGTTTAACTCCGTCATCAAGTGTTTGTCATCATCAAAAAGGGGGAGATTGTTGAATCTTGTATTTTGATGATGAAACTACTTGATATATGTTTATGATATAATCTGTGTTTTGAGTGACGCAGGATGCTTTGATCAAGATGAGACAATTAAAGCAGGAAAATCATGTTGTGCCGGAGGAACATGTCAGAAGATTGGATGCCGGGCCAGTGGATCGGTCGACGTATCGACAGAAGGCTTCGGGCCGTGGACTCGGGCATCGGGCCAAGAAGAGCGGGTATTGTGCCAAGGATATCAGAGTTGCAGAGTCAACTGGCCGATTGGGCAATAGGCTACAGGAGAGGACGATGCGCCGAAGAATCGGACAAAGCGTCGAGGGACCAATGACATGCCGGACAACTTGGTTAATTACTTAGGATTAATTGTCTCAATCGAAGTTTTGTTTTCAGTGTGCAGGATTAACTACGATGGAAGAAAGACATGCAACAGGAGTTGCGCCGGAGTCCAGACAATGATCACGTTGGGAGTTCGAGAGTTCGACGGAAGTTCGGACAGTCGTCGGAGGTTCTGCGGGAACAAATCCGAGAAGTCCATGAGCTTGCCAAAGAAGCTCGTTGGAACTCGCCAAGTAGATCGTCGCAAGTCCAGGAGTTTGCCGGAAGTCCGCAGGAGCATCACCGAGGATTCATCGGATGATCGACGGAAGCTCGCCGGAAGAAGCGATTGACGCACCAGAGCAAGTTACAGTAAATGTCTTAGGAAATATCGTAGTTAGCATAAAGATTAAGTTGGAAATGGGAGGTGATCCCATTAACTTAATCTTGGGGCAATTGGGCTCCTGAAAAACCTAAATTGGGCCGAATGGATCAACCCATTCAGACCCTGATTTCTGCCAGGCGGTTGAACCGCCCAAGCCAGAAGGTGGCACCGCCTGGGCTAAGTCTCCAAGCGAGATTGGCGGTGCAACCTCCCTTGACAGAGGTGGCACCGCCTGGTCTCTGTCTCCGAGCTCTGGCCGAGCAGTGCAACCGCCTCAGTCAGGCGGTGGCACCACTTGAGCTCGGTCTTCGAGCTCTGGCAGGAGGTGCAATCGCCCCTGACAGGAAGTGGCACCGCCTAGAGGCTCAGTCTTCGAGCTCTGCCAGGCGGTGCAACCGCTCCAGTCAGGAGGTGCAACCGCCAGATCTTGGAATTCCAAGAATTGACAATTTTGAGCTCCAAATTTGAACTGGGTTGGGGGCTATAAATACCCCACCCATTCAGCACTGATAACAGATAACATACACCGAAATCTTGATATTATTTTATGAATTTTAGAGCTCAAAATTGTTGTAAAGGCCAAAAGTTCTTCTCCCTCTTTTCTTCCAAGTTCTGGGCCTTAAAAAGAGGAGAGAAAATTCTGTGAGGGTTGTCTCCTAAGCCCGTCAAAAGGAGTGAAACTGTAAAAGGGTGGTTGGCCTTCGCCTATTGAAGGAAGGCCTCTAGTTGACGTCGGTGACCTCGTCGGTGGAGGAAGCCAAAAGTGGTGTAGGTCAAGATTGACCGAACCACTCTAAATCTCGGTTTGCATTTACTTTGAGCATCTTATCTTTACTGCAAACCTCCTCAATAGCTTACTGCCTTCTGTGCTTTTACGAACGTGTTTCAAAGTTCAGTGCTTTCCGAATCGGCGTTTAGACGCAAATCGCTTTTATCATACGAACGTCGTATTTTAGTTTGCGCTTATATTCTGATTTCCATTATAACTGCAAACCACCTTCATAGATTTACTTTAACGTCATCTCGCTTGATCTTAAGTTAAAGTAATCTTAGAATCGGCTTTCCCACCGAAATCGCTTTTATCGTACGAACGTAGTTTTTATTAATCGCAGAAAGATTTCCACTGCACTAATTCACCCCCCCCTCTTAGTGCTCTTGATCCTAACAATTGGTATCAGAGCCCGGTATTTCTCATTTCGGATTTACACCCGAGAGAAATGGCTCTTCATGGCTTTCAAGAGGACTTTTCGGTTGTTCGTCCACCGTTGTTTAACTTATTGGAGTACACTTATTGGAAAACTCAAATGAGAGTTTAATTGATTTCTATGAATTTGGATTTATGGAATACTATTGAAAACGGTTTTCAACTTCCCTCTAAACCGATGAACGAATGGTCAGATTTGGAGAAGAAGTATTTTTCTTTAAACGCAAAGGCTATGAATGCCTTATTTTGCGCTTTGGACAAAAATGAGTTCAATCAGATTTCTATGTGTGAAACGGCTTTTGACATTTGGCGAGCACTTGAAATCACGCACGAGAGAACTAGTAGAGTCAAAGACTCGAAAGTTAATATTTTATTGTATGATTTTGGGCTTTTTCGAATGCAACCAAGCGAGACTATAGGCGACATGTACACTTGTTTCACGGATGTCATCAATAGTTTAAGAGCTCTTGGAAAATGTTTTTCAGATTTTGAACTCGTAAACAAGATTTTGCTTTCTCTTTCTAAGAAGTGGGATTCAAAAGTAACTGCAATACAAGAAGCTAAAAACCTAAACAACTTACCACTTGAAGAACTAATTGGTTCGTTGATGACATATGAAATGGTGCAAAATGCACATGATGAACAAAATCACCTTCTAAAGAGCAGGAAGGATTTGGAACTCTAGACAAATGAATACCACTTGAGCGATGACTCAAGTGATGAGAACAATGATGAACTTGAACTTCGAACACTAAATCTTAATAAGTTTATTAAACAAAAATCTAAAATAAACAATAAACTTGAACGAAGGAAGAGGCCAAAGAAGAAGAACACAAAGTGGGATGAATCGAGCTCCTCCGAAGACGAGGAGAAAATCAAGAAAGGCGAGGTGGCAAACTACGCCTTAATCGCTTTCAATGATGAGGTAATCGAAATCCCCCTAATTTAATTTGAAATTACTTGATGCTTTCATGATGTATTTTCACTTTTAGTTTAGAATTAATTTTCTTAAAAATTACATGTTTAAAAAAAAAAATTATGATCATGCTAAGTAATTTCGAAAATGATAATATTGTATATTTTATGATAAACAAATAAAATGATCTTGATTGAAAATATGAAATCATGGTTAAGAAATAATAATGTGTATTATGTTGATTTCTATTGTTATTTCTTGATTTTGATTTTAAAAAAAATCATGTTTGATTTGAAGAAATGCATAATGATGAAATTAAATATTTTGATTAACAATTTTATGCATGAGATTTTAAGCTGATGATAAGCATGTGTCATTTTCATGAGTGTATTTGAAAAACTATGGCAAAAATGTGCTTGAATGCATGAACTTGTTAAGATTATTTTTTGAACTTTCTTGATTCAATGTTCAAATCACTTAATTGCCATGATGATTTTACACTATTACATACCTTAATAACATGTTGGAAATTATGTGTTTTAGATACATAAATTTTTATGATCATGAGCATGTTTTATTTTCATGATTGAACTTGAAAATCTATAGCAAAATCTTGTCCGAATGCATGAAAGTGTTAATTTCATTTTCGGATTCACTTAACAATTGGTATCCTAACAATCGAATTTTCTCATACACTTATTATATAAAAAATATTTTTCTGAAATGGATTTGATGAAATGATTCCTGCTTATAAATTCCATCTTGAAATATGAATGATAGTGTTTTTACTTGCAAAGATTTGTTTCACATACATATCTCCTATGATTCATGTGTAGAGAAAGAATTTATAAATCATAATACAATAAGATTTCTTATGCAAAAATAAAGTGCTTTTTTGATTTTTTGCCGAAGAAAATAATTATTAAAATCATGATCTTGATAATTATAACATGAAGGTCTTTATAAATCAAGATCGTTCATTATGCTCCCTACATTTATCAAAAAAGAATTCTTCAAATGAAGTGTAACTTGTCTTTTGATTTCTCAGAATTCAATGAAGTGTCATATTGATATCTTGATACTTGGAGTATTTTAAAATGTGATCTTGATAAGAATGTTTCAAGTTTCTCTTTGTGCTATATCTTTTCAAATGAATCATGAGCCTTGATATCATATATTTCATAATATAGAAATAACAAGATTTCTTTGCCTTGTATGTCTTGTGTGATGATTGTACATCAATTTGCTTTATTATGAATTATTTGAATCTTGATTGTGAACTTGTTAAGAAGAATTTTAATGAACCATAAATCATATCTTTGGTATTCACGAACTGATCCTCATTGATATCTTTTATTGATATGATAAATTATCATCTCATGATATATCGCATAATTATATCACGCTTTGCGATTGTATCATGTGATCTTTGCTGAATTTTCACATTGATATTCTTCATGACATGATTTCTTTGCATTGTTGTCTTGTATGCTTCATGTGATAATATAAATACATGAAACACTTATGATATGATTTTTATGCAATTCCTTGTATTCATGAAATGTTTATCTCATCACCTAATAATTCTTCTTGATATTCCTTATGTGATGATAAGAATACATGAAATATTCATTAATTTGTTTTGATGTATACAAATAAGAAGTTTCGATCATGCATGGTAGGATGTATTTTGACAAATTTGGTACCATCATGTTGCAAAATAAATGATGATTAGGAATCATGCATTAATGATGATTGTATATTTTATGATTTGGCATGATGCATGCAATGATGAAATATTCATGAATTTGAAACGATGCATATGACAATGATGTACATGATGTATTGCATATGATATGTATCATGAATGCTTTAAATGATGAATGTTTGGTATCATGATCAACATGTTGATAAATGCTTAAAAATTTTAATGTTTAAGTATCATGTATGATATACCCATTAATGATGATTGATTTATTTTTCGGTATCGTGCATTAAAAATAAGGTTTTTGAAATTATGTATGTTTTAATTTGAATATATAATGATGCACAAATAAAATTGATAATTACCTTTGTCATAATCTGGAAATTAAAAAAAAAAAGGTCTTCCCTTCGTTTTGACAATGACAAAGGGGGAGCAAGAATTTCTAGCGTGAACATCATGAAAAGAGGCAAACTAGCTAGCTTACACAATTCAAGATGAAAGCAAAAATTACACAAGAAAGCTATCTTGCATTTGCTTTCGAAAGTTTTGCTAGCTTGTATGTAGTAAAACTTGCATTTCATATAAATTGCTAGCTTGAAAGTTCTAAAATGCTGTACCTGTTGGGCTGATGGCCCATATTCAGCCCATGTGGGCTTTATCAGCCCACACCCCCTCTTAACCTAACCCTAATTAAGATTAGGGGGGTGTGGTGGCTACATTTTAGATGCAGATTAGAGCTATAAAAAGGTAGCAACGAGGCAGATCTTTGGAGCCACGAGATTCCAAAGAGAAGAAGGAGAACAAGGCAGAAAAGGAAGAGAAAGAAAGGGAAGAAGATAAGGACAACGCAGAGAGACTGTTCTCAATCATCTAGCAGTGTTCTCATCTCAGGTTAGATCAAATCTATAGTAGGCTCTTACTGTGATTACTTGGGAGGTTTTAGATATTGTGGGCAGTGACGTGATCCTTGTATCCCAGTTATTCTCTTATGGTTGTTACTAGGGTTTTGGGTAAGAGATTGAGATTTGTACATTCATTATTCTCATAGTGGATTATCTCTAGTTTGCCCCGTGGTTTTTACTCTTCACATTGAAGGGGTTTTCCACGTATATCTTGGTGTTTTGTTTGATTGTGTTTCCATTTTATTCCGCTGCGTATTTTGGTCTTCTAGTATTTGTTCCTTTACAAAGGTTATTCCTGTTTATATCCCCATCAACTGGTATCAGAGCGGGGTTTTGGTGATTTAATTTTTGTATTTGAACATGGAGGCCAGTAATATTTCTCGCATGATTAGTTTGAATGGAAATAATTGGATGATATGGAAACCAAGAATGGAAGATCTCTTGTATTGCAAAGATTTGCATGGACCTTTGCAAGGGGATAGTGCAAAACCTACAACTATGACAGATGATGAGTGGAAGAGGTTAGATCGAAAAACAATTGGGTTTATTAGACAGTGGCTTGATGATAGTTTCTTTCACCATGTTTCTACTGAAATTTCTGCATATTCTCTTTGGAAAAAATTGGAAAGTTTCTATGAAAGAAAAACAACTGGCAACAAAGCTTTTTTTATCAGAAAACTTGTGAACCTAAAATATAGAGAGGGTGCTTCTATTGCTGAGCATTTGAATGAAATGCAAAGTATTACTAACCAGTTATCCTCTATGAAAATGTCTCTTGATGATGAGTTGCAGGCATTGCTACTTCTCAGTTCATTACCAGAAAGTTGGGAGACACTAGTGGTTTCCCTTAGTAATTCTGCACCAGATGGTATTGTCACTATGAGTCAAGTAACAAGCAGTTTGTTGAATGAGGAGTTGAGAAGAAAGAGTTCAGCAACATCTCAGAATGATTCACAGGCACTTATCTCAGATAATAGAGGAAGGTCAAAGTCTAGAAGCAGTTCACGTATGGGTAGGAGCAAGTAAAGATCAAGAAAATATATTGTTTGCTATAACTGTGGTGAGAAAGGACATTACAAGAACCAATGTAAGCAACCTAAGAAGAACAAGAAAAAGGGAAAAGAAGTGGAGTCTACAGAGTCAAAGGATAATACTACAGCTATAGTGCAGGGTGGTGATTATTTGATTTTGTCTCCTTCTAATGATATTTTTTCTTGTGTGCGTCAGGATCTTGAGTGGGTAATTGACACAGGTGCTTCTTATCATGCTACACCACGGAGAGAGTTTTTTGCTACATACAGGTCTGGAAACTTTGGTGTTGTCAAGATGGGCAACTATGGCACAGCAGACATCATTGGCATGGGTGATATCCATTTAAAGACCAACCTTGGCTGCAAGTTGGTACTTAAGGATGTGAGGCATGTGGTTGACTTGAGGTTGAATTTAATTTCAGTTGGAAGACTAGATGATGAAGAGTGTGAAAGCAGATTTCACAGAGGGCAATGGAAGCTCAGTAAGGGTTCTCTTATTATAGCTAGTGGAAAGAAATATCATACTTTGTACAGGTTGCAGGCTAAAGCTTATGGTGAGCAGTTAAATGCTACAGAGAAAGACTTCAGTATGGAGTTGTGGCATAGGCGATTGGGACACATGAGCGAGAAGGGGCTGCAAGCTCTTTCCAAGAGAGAGGTATTACCAGATCTCAAAGGTATACATCTGAACCCTTGTATTGATTGTTTAGCTGGTAAACAACATAGAGTTTCATTTGCTAGTGCTGCTTTGTCTAGAAAAATGCATGCCTTAGACCGTGTTTATACAGATGTATGTGGTCCTTTGAGGACAAAAACTCCTGGTGGATCTGTTGATGTTCTTGGTATAAGTGGTGCACTTTATTTTGTCACTTTTATAGATGATTTTTCCAGGAAAGTTTGGGCTTATGCTTTGAAGACCAAAGATCAGGTTATTAATGTCTTCAAAGAGTTTCATGCCAGGGTTGAAAGGGAGACAGAAAGGAAATTGAAATGCATAAGATCAGATAATGGTGGTGAGTATACGGGATTGTTTAATGACTATTGCAGGTCACATGGGATCCAACATGAGATGACAGTTCCTGGTACACCTCAGCATAATGCAATTGCAGAGAGGATGAACCGTACCATCATGGAAAAGATCAGATGTATGCTTTCACAAGCCAAGCTACCCAAAAGGTTTTGGGATGAGGCTTTGAGGACTGCGGTTGATGTGATCAACTTATCACCATGTACAGCCCTAGATGGTGATGTTGCAGAGCATGTATGGTCAGGGAAAAATGTTTCCTACAGGCATTTGAGAGTGTTTGGTTGTCATGCATTTGCACATGTTCCAGATAATGAGAGGTCCAAGCTGGATGGTAAGTCTAAAGAATGTATTTTTCTTGGTTACTCACATGATCAGTTTGGTTACAGGCTTTGGGATCCAGAAAAGCAAAAGGTGTTCAGGAGCAGAGATGTGGTCTTCTTTGAGGATCAAACCTTTGAGGATTTGAAGAAGAAGGCACCAGCCAAGACTTCTGTAGAAGGATTAGCAGATTGTGACCCAGTTATTCCTCCAGTATATCAGGGTGATGGGGGAGATATGCAGGAAAATAGTGTAGAGCCTGATGTTGATTTACCTGCAGGACATGTTGAGCAAGAAGAAGTAAGAGAGCAAGTTCCCACAGAACCTCAGTTGAGAAGATCTTCTAGACAACGTCAACCTTCCAGAAGATACTCTACAGATGAGTATGTGATGCTTACTGATGCAGGTGAACCAGAGAGTTACCAGGAAGCAGTTGAGAGTGAGCAGAAAGAGAAGTGGTTAATTGCTATGCAGGAAGAGATGGATGCTCTTCAGAAGAACCACACTTATGATTTGGTGCTGCTACCAAATGGAATGAAGGCCTTGAAGAACAAGTGGGTTTTTAGGTTGAAGACTCAAGAATATTGTTCTCAACCAAAGTACAAAGCTAGATTGGTTGTGAAAGGCTTTGGTCAAAAGAAAGGTATTGACTTTGAAGAGATATTTTCTCCTGTTGTTAAAATGTCTTCTATTCGTGTTGCTCTTGGTATTGCTGCTAGCCAGGACTTGGAGGTTGAGCAGTTAGATGTGAAGACAGCTTTCCTTCATGGTGATTTGGAGGAGAAAATTTATATGGAGCAACCAGAAGGCTTCAAAGTCAAAGGTAAAGATAATTTTGTCTGCAAGTTGAAGAAGAGCTTGTATGGGCTAAAGCAAGCTCCAAGACAGTGGTATAGAAAGTTTGATTCATTTATGACAGAAAATGGATACAAAAGAACGGCTTCAGATTATTGTGTGTACATCAAATGGTTTGGTGAGGATTTTATTATTCTCTTACTTTATGTTGATGACATGCTTATTCTTGGGAAAGATATGTCTAAAATTGATAGGTTGAAGAAGGAACTGAATGAGTCTTTTGCAATGAAGGACATGGGGCCAGCAAAGCAAATACTAGGCATGCAGATTTCTCGTGACAGAAAAAACAAGAAGATTTGGTTGTCACAGGAGAAATACATCGAGAAGGTATTGGAAAGATTCAGTATGAGCAATGCTAAGCCAGTTGGTTCTCCTCTTGCAGGTCACTTCAAGTTGTGCTCAGAACAGAGTCCGTCAAGTGATGAGGAGAAGGAGAAAATGCAAAAGGTTCCTTATGCTTCAGCAGTTGGAAGTTTAATGTATGCAATGGTATGTACGAGGCCGGACATCGCATATGCAGTGGGTGTTACTAGCAGATTTCTTGCAAATCTAGGCAAAGAGCACTGGGCAGTAGTGAAGTGGATTTTTAGATATCTCAAAGGGAGCTCTAAGGTTTGTTTAAACTTTGGATGTGGACCACCTATGTTAACAGGTTACACAGATGTAAATATGGCAAGAGATATAGATACGAGGAAGTCTACTTCAGGTTATGTACTTACTTTTGCAGGGGGAGCTGTGTCATGGCAATCCAGGTTACAAAGGTGTATTGCTCTCTCCACCACAGAAGCAGAATATATTGCTGCTACAGAGGTATGCAAAGAAATTTTATGGATAAAAGAATTCTTACAAGAATTGGGGCTGAAATAGGAAAATTATGTGGTACATTGTGACAGCCAGAGTGCCATCCATTTGTGTAAGAACCCAATGTTTCATTCCAAGTCAAAGCATATAGATGTCAGATACCACTGGATTCGAAATGTATTTGAAGAGAAGCAGTTGCAGCTTCAGAAAATTCATACAGATGACAACGGAGCAGACATGTTGACGAAGACCTTACCAAAAGAAAGACAGGAGATATGCCGACAGTTGGTCGGCATGACTTTACATTGAGGAGTCATGGGACAGCCTCCCTTATGGGCTGAAGGGGGAGGTTGTTGGGCTGATGGCCCATATTCAGCTCATGTGGGCTTTATCAGCCCACAGCCCACACCCCCTCTTAACCTAACCCTAATTAAGATTAGGGGGGTGTGGTGGCTGCGTTTTAGATGCAGATTAAAGCTATAAAAAGGCAGCAATGAGGCAGATCTTTGGAGCCACGAGATTCCAAAGAGAAGAAGGAGAACAAGGCAGAAAAGGAAGAGAAAGAAAGGGAAGAAGATAAGGACAACGTAGAGAGACTGTTCTCAATCATCTAGCAGTGTTCTCATCTCAGGTTAGATCAAATCTACAGTAGGCTCTTGCTGTGATTACTTGGGAGGTTTTTAGATATTGTCGGTAGTGACGTGATCCTTGTATCCCAGTTATTCTCTTGTGGTTGTTACTAGGGTTTTGGGCAAGAGATTGAGATTTATACATTCATTATTCTCATAGTGGATTATCTCTAGTTTGCCCCGTGATTTTTACTCTTCACATTGAAGGGGTTTTCCACGTATATCTTGGTGTTCTGTTTGATTGTGTTTCCATTTTATTCCGCTGCGTATTTTGGTCTTCTAGTATTTGTTCCTATACAAAAGTTATTCCTGTTTATATCCCCATCAGTAACATTGCTAGCTTGTATGTTCTAAAAGTGCTATCTTATATGCTGTAAAACTTGCATATCTAAAACCTGATAGCATGAATGTTCTAAGCATGATGTAACATTTGCTAAATTTTCTGACTTCAAAACTGCATGATGATAAAACTTGATATTATATTTTTCATGCAATAAGTTAAACTAATATTCCAAACACAAGAATAGTTGGACTTCTCTTTTTTGTTGATGACAAAGGGGGAGAAGTATGATGTTATGCATATGTTTATGCATAAGTTCATGATGACGTGTTGCAAGTATTCATGATGAATATTGCAATGACTTGAATTCAATTTGAATTCAAGGTTCTATCAATATGGCATATTGATAGGGGGAGTTTGTTTAAACTCTGGGAGTTAAGTTTAACTCCGTCATCAAGTGTTTATCATCATCTCGTATTTTGATGATGAAATTACTTGATATATGTTTATGATTTAATCTATATTTTGAGTGACGCAGGATGCTTTGATCAGGATGAGACAATTAAAGCAGGAAAATCATGTTGTGCCGGAGGAACATGTCAGAAGATTGGATGTCGAGCCAGTGGATCGGTCGACGTATCGACAGAAGGCTTCGGGCCGTGGACTCGGGCATCGGGCCAAGAAGAGCGGGTATTGTGCCAAGGATATCAGAGTTGCAGAGTCAACTGGCCGATTGGGCAATAGGCTGCATGAGAGGAAGATGCGCCGAAGAATCGGACAAAGCGTCGAGGGACCAATGACATACCGAACAACTTTGTTAATTGCTTAGGATTAATTGTCTCGATCAAAGTTTTGTTTTAAGTGTGCAGGATTAACTACGATGGAAGAAAGACATGCAGTAGGAGTTACGCCGGAGTCAAGACAATGATCACGTTGGGAGTTCGAGAGTTCGACGGAAGTTCGGACAGTCGTCGGAGGTTTTGCGGGAACAAATCCGAGAAGTCCATGAGCTTGCCAAAGAAGCTTGTCAGAACTCGCCAAGTGGATCGTCGCAAGTCCAGGAGTTTGCCGGAAGTCCGCAGGAGCATCACCGATGATTCATCGGATGATCGACGGAAGTTCGCCGGAAGCTCGCCGGAAGAAGCGATTGACGCACCGGAGCAAGTTACAGTAAATGTCTTAGGAAATATCGTAGTTAGCACAAGGATTAAGTTGGAAATGGGAGGTGATCCCATAAACTTAATCTTGGGGCAATTGGGCCCTTGAAAAACCCAAATTGGGCCGAATGGATCAACCCATTCGGACCCTGATTTCTACCAGGCGGTTGAACCGCCCAAGCCAGGAGGTGGCACCGCCTGGGCTAAGCCTCCGAGCAAGACTGGGCGGTGCAACCTCCCTTGACAGAGGTGGCACCGCTTGGGCTCGGTCTCCAAGCTTTGGCCGAGCAGTGCAACCGCCTCAGTCAGGCGGTGGCACCGCCTGAGCTTGGTCTTCGAGCTCTGGCAGGAGGTGCAACCACCCCTGACAAGAGGTGGCACCACCTAGAGGCTCAGTCTTCGAGCTCTGCCAGGCGGTGCAACCGCTCCAGTCAGGAGGTGCAACCGCCAGATCCCGGAATTCCGGGAATTGACAATTTTGAGCTCTAAATTTGAACTGGGTTGGGGGCTATAAATACCCCACCCATTCAGCACTGATAACAGATAACATACACCGAAATCTTGATCTTGTTCTATGATTTTTAGAGCTCAAAATTGTTGTAAAGGCCAAAAGTTCTTCTCCCTCTTTTCTTCCAAGTTCTGAGCCTTAAAGAGATGAGAGAAAATTCTGTGAGGGTTGTCTCCTAAGCCCGTCAAAAGGAGTGAAACTGTAAAAGGGTGGTTGGCCTTCGCCTATTGAAGGAAGGCCTCTAGTTGACGTCGGTGACCTCGTCGGTGGAGGAAGCCAAAAGTGGTGTAGGTCAAGATTGACCGAACCACTCTAAATCTCGGTTTACATTTACTTTGAGCATCTTATCTTTACTGCAAACCTCCTCAATAGCTTACTGCCTTCTGTGCTTTTACAAATGTGTTTCAAAGTTCAGTGCTTTCCGAATCGGCGTTTAGACGCAAATCGCTTTTATCATACGAACGTCGTATTTCAGTTTGTGCTTATATTCTGATTTCTATTATAACTGCAAACTGCCTTCATAGATTTACTTTAACGTCATCTAGCTTGATCTTAAGTTAAAGTAATCTTAGAATCGGCTTTCACACCGAAATCGCTTTTATCGTACGAACGCAGTTTTTATTAATCGCAGAAAGATTTCCGCTGCACTAATTCACCCCCCACCCCCCCCCCCCCCCCTCTTAGTATTGTTGATCCTAACACGCTAGAGAGGAGGACGCTTGACCTTCTTCATCCACTCCTACAGATCTGTAGGGATTCGGAGATATACGATCTCCATATGTAACATAACTATCTCACATGTGGTTTTCTATTTTGTGGGTTTTTTTGTGCATAAATCTAAGCACGACGATGAACACATATTAGGAAATTTAGGATTTTTGTTTTATGTTCTTCCGCTACGCATGTGATGTCACCCCTAGATTTCCTTATAAGTTGATATACTGACAAAGTCATTGTCTCAAATTATCTTTGAGCATCACAAGGGTTTGATAGGGATCAGACACATATATGATTGACTTTAGGTCAAGTGGTAGATTGCTAGTCGTATGTGCCTTATAAACCAATCACAAGAGTGATGGCACATGTGACATGCTACGTAGTCTTTTTTATTGTTATTTATTGATATTTTTTTACTTTATGTTGCATGTTGCATATATTGTGATGTTCATGGATCTGTGCAATGGTAATCAGATTATGATAAAATTACAATAATGAGACTGATTCGTCTTTAAACATAGACCCTAAATAATCCCGATCATAGGTTACTCAAGAAGGATATCGAGATAACCGAATAGACTAGTATTTTATATACCCGTTAATATAATGGAGACGGCTGGTCTCATAGCTGCTCGTATAGGGACACTAGGGACATAGTGCAGGTGCTCATTGGAGAATGAGTTCACTAATTGATCTGCTCATGGAATGCTAGATGGTTGATGATACCTCATTATCAGATAATGATTCTGTGGTCTCAATTATGTGTTTGGTCCTTAGAGTTGAGATACCAAGGATATTTTATATGAGTACTCCACTCTTTAGTGCCAAACTTATAAGTTTGGGAGTTCCAGATCTAGTACAGTCAGTTATCAAGAGTAGTAGCCAACTTTACAAGAGCAATTGAGTGTCGATAGAGGATCATCCACTCTCGGTGTCATGAGAGGAATTATCGAATCTCAAATTTTGATGATGAAATCAATTGATAAGTTTATGATATAATCTGTATTTTAAGTGACGCGGGACTAACTTCGATCAGAAAAGGTAAATCGATTAAAGCAGGAGTATTGAACATTGGGCTGGAGTGAAACATTTTAGGAGATTGGGCGTCAAGCCGAAAGATCGATCAACGTACCGGCATGAGTTCAGGCATCGGGCCGAAGGATTAAACATTGCACTAAGGAGATCGGATGTTGCAGAGGTCAACATGTCGATTGGGCAATACGTCAAAGGAGAGGATAATGCACTAAAGGATCGGACCGCCGGATGAACCAATGGCATGTCGGACAATAAAGGATTCATGCTTTATAATCATTTGTCTAGATTGAAGTAGTTTAGAGTCTAATTGAGACAGTGTTGAGTGTAACCATGCCAACTCAATTAAAGGCCCATTGGGCCTGAATTGGGACCGTTTGGCCAAGTGGAAGGCCCATTCAATCACCCAAGGTTAGGTGGAACCACTTATGAGTTGGAAAAGTCAAGAGCACACTTTTCCAAGCTATCAAATGATGGTACCACCTGATTGGGTGATGGTACCATCGAAACACAATCCCCTGGACTATGTCAGGTGATGGTACCAGCCAGCATAGGTGTTGGTACCGTCGGGACCCGAGAAACCCGAGATGAGACCTTTATGGCTCTATTTTTTAAGTCAATTTGGGTTTATAAATACCCCACTCTTTCCTGCTTGGGTAAGCAAGAAAAAAGGGTAGAAAGGGGGAAAGAATCCTTGATGAAAAAGAGTTAGAAAAGCTTGAAAAGTGTTAAGTGTTCCCCTCCACCTCTTAGAGTTTAGAGTTCATTCTAAGAGATGTGAAACTTGTAAATATTCTTTCCTGAGTCTATAAAAAGGAGAAAGACTTATAAATATAGTTGATCTTTGCTCTTCAAAAAGAAGATCGGTAGTGAAAGCTAGTGGTCTCGATTGAAGAGGAATCGAGAGTGGACGTAGGTCATGACGACCGAACCACTATAAATCTAGTTTGCATTTACCTTATACTTTTCATTTATATTGCAAACTTATTTCTTACTCTCACTATAATTATGAACGTGTTTTCAAGTTAACATCTTTCTGATATAGGCTTTATCGAACAAAGATTTTAAATCATTGTAATTTTTACGAAAGCATTAATTCACCCCCCTCCCCCACCCCACCTCCCCCCCCCCCCCCCCCTCCCTCTCTCTTAGTGTTAATTTTGGTCATAACAGTTGGTATCAGAGCTAAGATTTTTCTTGTTTGGTTTAATACATAAGAGAAATAGCTTTTATTAACAATCAAGAGGGTCTTTCTATCACTCGTCCTCCTATGTTCAATGGGACAGACTACACATATCAGAAAACTCGAATGTGGATTTTTTTGCTTTCTATGAACTTTGATTTATGGAATACTATTGAAAATATATTTCAAAAGTCTTCTAATCTAATAAACGAATAGAATGATTTGGAGAAGAAAACTTTTTTTTATTTCGATTTATGAAACTTTAGATAAAAATTGGTTTAATCGTATTTCAATTTATAAAACTACACATGACATTTAGGACACTCTTAAAATTATACATAAAGGCACAAGTAAAGTTACAGAGTCTAAAATAAATCTTTTGATGTATGATTTTGAATTATTTTGAATAAAGCCAAGAGAAACTATAGTTAACATATGCACCCATTTTACGAATGTCGTCAATAGTTTAAAAACTCTTGGTAAATGTTTTTCAAATCTTGAACTTGTTAATAAAGTTTTACAATCTCTTTCTAAAAATTGAGATTCAAAAGTAACTATAATACAAGAGGCAAAGAACTTAAATAATTTTCTATTAGAATAACTCATCGGTTTATTAATGACATATGAAATGACTTGTATGGCACAAAATAAACTTGAGAACAACCTTCCAAAGAATAGGAAGGATTTGGCACTTCGAATAATAGAAGACCACTCAATCGAAAGCTCGAGTGATGATGGCTTTGAACTCCTCACAATAAAATTTAAAAAGTTCATAAAACAATAATAAAAGAATAAAAATAAACTTAAAAAGAATAAAATAACTTGCTATAAATGCAATCAATTGGGGTACTTCAAAAGTGAATTTTCGTAATTGAAGAATAAGGTGCTCGCACAAAAAGAAGAAGAAAGCACTCAAAGCGACTTGGGATGATTCAAGTGCATCCAAAGACGAGGAACAAACTGACAAAGAAAAGATGGCGAACTATGCCTTGATAGCTTTCAACAATGAGTTAAGTGACTCAACTAAAACCCCTTTACTTTACTATGAAATTACTTGATATATTTCATAAGTTATTTTTAAATTAGTATATAAAATGCAAAAACGTGGGGGGGGGGGGGGAATTGAGCATGCCAATTGTATGTTAACTCCTAGCACTAAGTACGAAGAGTTAGATTCACTTAAGAAGAAAAATACATTACTACAACAAACAAAATGATTTTAATTGAAAATACTTTATATTTAATGAAATCATGCTTGATGTTCTAATGATGCATTATGGTGTATTGATCTTGATGACTCTTGTGTTAAATCTTGTTTTTCGATTTTAAACCATGATGCATATTTTTTTTTGGAATAAAAGACAAAGGCATACTTGTATGAAATAAATCACATAAATTGAAATATATATAAAAAAAGTGAATGCATTATTTTTGAAAATGTCTCTATCCCTAAAATATTATCAAGTTTTCAATAAGAGATTAATGAATCTATTTTGTCATTTTGAATCTTTTGAAAGTGATTTTGATGATTTGAATTTGAATGAGTTTTATCTATATCATGATCTTAAATTCTCAAAATTATAACTTAGATTTTCTTTATATGAATCAATATCCTCTATTCCTTATTCTGATATGACTCTTGCATTTTATTAAAGAGAATACTTATCTAAATGAATCATAATTTTTATCTTGATTTCTCGGTTCTCAATGACTTACGTTTTTCATTTGAATCAAGATCGTTTATTATGATTCTTCCTTTTACTATTCACTAACTTTTACTATTCACTAAAATGGATATTTCTTTTAATCATGATCCTTCTCTTGATTTCTCAATATTCTTGAAATTCTCTATGATGTTTTTATTTAAGAGAAGATTTATACAAATTATAATCTTAATTTCTCAACTTGATTATGACTCCTTTGTATTGATCATCAAAATTGATCTCTTATATTTTAAATTGTTTCTTGATAATACAAAAGACCGATGATCTTTTGTATTGATCTTTCATGATCTTTAATATCTTTCATGTGATGATCATTGATGTGAATTTTTATACCTCCCCTCTTCTTCCTTCTTGTTTGTAATGACAAAGGGGAGAAAGAAAAATACTAGCATATCAAGAGAACCATAATTGCTAGCTTGAATGTTAAACTTAGGCATGTTAAATCTCCTAAATACATAAACTCTTCTTATACATTTTTTGGATTATGATCTTGATTTCTCGATTTTTATTACTTTAGTTTTCTTTTTAAATTAAGATCGTTTGCTATCATTCCTTCTATTTACAAAAGAAGATATTTATCAAAAATGATACATTGTCTTTTGGCATACATGATTTGATCTTTTATTTTTTTAGATTGAAATATTGATGTAAATTTATCTTTATCATGATTTGAAAATTGATGTAAAGGAAAAAGAATTACAACATTGTATTATTTCCTTCTTTTTTACAATGACAAAGGGAGAGAAAAAATTGTTAACTTGCTGATCTAAAAAGAGAAGCAAAGATTGCTAGCTTGCACATCGCAAAGAGAGGCAAAACTTGCTAGCTTGCTATCTCAAAAGAGAAGCAAGAATTACTTGCTTGCACATTGCAAAAGGAAGAAAAAATTATTATGTTATCCATCTCAAGAAGCAAAACTTGCAAACTTAACTCAAAAGAGAAGTAAGAATTGCTAACTTGTAATCTCAAGAGAAGAAAAAGTGCCATCTTGCCCATCTTAAGAAGCAAAGAATTGTTAACTTGCATATCTCAAAAAAATTACTAGCTTGCATGTTCTAAAATGATGTAAAACTTGCTAATTTACTAGTTCATATTTATGGACAATGAGACGGTTAACCAATTAGCCCACCATATTGAAGGCTATAATAGATTCGAATTAAAGATCGCTGATGGATGGATTTTAACTTATGATAGTAAATGTTTAAAGATAAAATTAATTATATAGGGCCAGGAGTTTTTTGCATTGATTACTACACTAAAAGATAGATCTATTTCTTACACTAGCAAAAAGTGGAGACCATACTTACTTGATCAACGGGTTGTGACGCATTGCAAATAGCCTATGATTGAAGTGCTAAAAGAGAAGCTTCTCGAGTTTGATGCTGCTCAGCCTTGAGGACAATGCTGATTTGAAGAGGGAGGAATTGTTAGGACCCTTTTTCTGAGCTTTTGAATAATGTTTATTGAGTCTGTTTAGTCTAATTGTTTATTGAGTTTGTTTAATCCAATTAGAGTCAAGTAGAGATTTATTTAATATTTATTTATTATTAAGAGTGCAAGTCCTTATGGACCCTATGTGAAACTCTATAAATAGTGATGTAACCCTTTCTTTTCGACAATCAATCAATCAGAAAATAAAATATTATTATTCAGTCTTTTGACAAACCCTAGGAGATCGATCCTCTCGTAGTGATCATTCACTTTTCTTTCTTTCTTTGATAATAAGACTTTAGGGTCTTATCAATTGGATGTCAAGTTGGAGGGTTGGTCAATGTATCGAAGATTAGATACAACCTATGTTTAGAAACAGTCACAAAAGCCAACCAAAATGGGGTTGTCAAGTCTATCACAAGCCCTATATGCTATGAAAGGCATAAACAAAATCGAAAGATACAAATATACATGAATATTATATTAAACACCCTGTTTATAGTTGTTTGTGACACTAAGTAGATTAAGTATCGACCTTCTAATAATTGCATTATATGCTAATGGAATATTGACCACTAGGAATATCATCTTAACGATCTTCGAACATGGTCCCGAGCCAAAGGTAGGCACTTAGCATTAGTGGCAAAATAGAATCCCTCGTGAATCCGATAACGGTGGAAGTCATTGTGAGAAATTTTTAAAATTAAGGCCCATCTTCGAGAAGGCTTCAAAATATAAAATATTCACGAAGCTTCTAGTGTTGATCATCACTCTTTCGACGAAGGCATTCATGATTCGGATCGAAACTGTCTAGATATTCTGTATTTTCTTATTTGAGTATGATCTCTACATCTCGTTGAAACGATGTCATTTCTCATTATTGTTTTAGGCATAACATCTTGAGTAACTAAGCTAATAGAGCAATACATCATCATCATCATCATTATCATTTGTATATAGATATATGGGTTATTAGTAAGATGCTCTAACAGAAACACTATTTCTTTTATAAATACATTTATTCACAAATTCAATTCTAAATAATATCTATCTCATTAATAAGAACATTGAAGTTGGATTTGTTTTTATAAAAAATTTCTGACAAAAATTGTACGAAGAGGTCATATATTTCTAACGCTCTTCTATAACTATGCACAGAACTTCCACAAGCCTGATGATATCTTATTTTTAATATATCTTGGCTACTAAAGTTCTTAATTCTTGGTGCAGCCTCACATAACAAGTGACGATTACTTCTTAGTTCCCTATTCCCTGACAATTAGAATTCTGTGGACAAATGCTGCAAAACACACAAAGTTGCAGCAGACATTGTGGTGTTACCAGTAAAAACAAAGTATATCAATTAAGAGAATCCATTTGAATCGTCATTAGGGTTAAGAGTATTGCCAAAGCCCAGGCTTTTGATCTCTTCTTTCTTCTCACCTCTGCCATGTTTAGGCTACTCATATTCATCGGAAGAAGCAACTCCAGGTATGACTTGTTAATGAAGCCATACATGTTCATGCACCTTACAACTATGAACTTTGGCATCAAAACATAATGAGCATAAAGGAATCATCTGAACTTACAAAAGCACACACTAAAACACCCATCGATGCAATGAACAAAAGAAGGTAATCTTCTGGATTTACAAAAGCACATGACAGGACACCCGCTGATACAATGAACATAAGGTGGGTAATCTTCTGAACAAACAGAAGTATATACTGGAACACCCGTTGATGCAATGAACATAAGGTGATCTTCTGAACTAACAAAAGTACATACTAAAACACTCTTTGAAGCAATGGATATAACGTGACCTTCTTAACCGACAAAAGTACATGCTAAAACACCCATGCATCAGTGAATCATCTAGCTCTTCACAACCACAGAGAAGGTTAATGATTGGTCAATCTTGCAGTATTAAACAGCATAAAAGATCACAGAAGTGACACACAATCCATAAGACCATCATAGTAAATTCTGTTACCAGTGTCCATTTCCCAGTCACGCCACTAAAAGAGAATAGTTCAAAGGATTTTGATGTTGCAACTTCACAAGCCGAAAAAAAATATATAGTTTCCCTTTATTCTTTGGATTTCTACTTTGAAACCAAAGCAGCAACAAGGATCCCCAGCAAGAGATGTTCATGTTCTTTACATATTTGAAATTTATGGAATGAGAAACGATACTTGATTCCCTTGCACGATAAGTACTCAAGAGATGGATGGCGAAGAAACAGAAGAATCAAACTAAATATATGTTTCTTTGAGGCAGCTGGAGACTTATATTGAAGTAATATCCACTGAAGTTTAACACTGGCCAAGTAGACTCAAGCTCAGCTTATGCAGCAACAGCCCTTTGACCATCGCCAGAGGTTTCTGAAACTGCAGTTGAAGCAGCATTGGTTTTCTTGGATCTCAGGTGCTTATCTCTAATTTCATCTTGGTTGATCTTATTCTGTCTGCACTCAAGGCTACAAAAAGCAATTTCACCCCTGCAATTGCAAAGAGAAAGGCAAGTTGAATCAAGTTGCCAAGCATCCAAAGGGGATTACTAAGGAATGTATGCCACAAACAAGTAACATCGTCATCAAGAGTACTACTGCTCTCTGCTGCAGGAAAACTTCAAACATGAAACAAAAATCCTGTGCCACCAGAACCAGCTAAAGTAACATTTATGCAGTTCAAAAATATTAAGTGTGCATTTACTTTTACCAAGAAATACAAGTATTAATAAGAAATTACTTGTGTCACCTATAAAAAGATATATATATAAATTCACATAGTGAGATGAAATGTTTACTCGTCATTAGTCTGCCCATGGGCAGTCCAATTCATAATAACAAGTGAGAACAACCAAGAGTTTGTTCGGGGGTTGTAATCAAAAGGTCAAACCTTTTTACCGCTTCCTACTTGATATGGTTAATGCTCACAGGGGGATGAGCATAACTACTTCTTCAAAATTAGATATTTCAAGTTTTATCTTGCTTTCTGACTCTTCAACAGAAATCTATTACCTTCAGGTAACAACTGATGGATTATTTTGTGGCAAATTTTGCTCCATTGTCCAAACTATTAATCGCCATAATCCTATTCTAGTTTTCTCTCAAGTATAATGGTGCATATGGAGAAAAGCATAACTCCTTCATATTTCGAGACACTTCAAATTCTTTAAGCTTGAATACCTTTTCAGGTGTCACTAGCACATCATATATACATGCATGACTTTAGATTAGTCACAATTCAAAGGAAGCAGGCAGCTAAAGGTAGAAATGAACAAGAAACAACCTGTAAGTAATTCAGCCCACACATATGTTATGGATTTTAACTGAAATACCTGCAAAATTAACTTCAAAATATGCCAAAGATCCTACTGAACTTATACATCATGTGAATAACGTGGGCGACACCCACGATATCGATTTGATATAAAAAAAAAATTTAGCACCACTGGGAGTAAAATTGTTAATATATATAAAAAAAATATGGATGATATAAACCAAAAATACCATAATATAGTTGATTCCACTATTAAACCATGAAAGCCTCCCAAAACTAATGTCCAATAGCACCTGTTGTGATGTCAAGTTTCTCATACACAACATATGCAGACCAATTATGAGCGCCATGTACAGATCCAACGATGTTTTCCACAAGGAATAGGAATAAAGATTAAATCTTCCAAAACTTGAGATGAAAAAAGGCAACATCCATCATGAAGCAACGCAACGGTGACCGCGTAGTCTCAATCGGTGGCATACATCTTTAGAATTCTACGCAAACATGTAAGATGAGCAGAAAATTAAACGAATGAACTCCCAAAAAAAGGGAATTTTTTTCCTCACCGATAGATGAAGGTGTCGAAGCCAGGGCCGAGGCGGCGATTACAGAAGCCACAGGCCATCAGAAACTTGGTCGTCGTCTCCATCGTCCCCAAGTCACCGAAGCTCCACCGCTGGACGATCCTCGGTGGCCCCTCATCTTCCGGCCCCCTCCGCCTCTCCCGGTGCTGGCATTTGTGGTGGCGGCGGATCCCCTCTCTCCCTTCGGCGGCGGCCGCCACATCCTCCAAGGAGAACTCCGTCATACTCGTCGTTCGCCGCATCGGCTGCCGCGTCCGCTTCCCGAGGAGGATCGCCGCCGCCACTCCCTCTCCCGTCCCCTCGGCCATCTCGTCCTCCCCCTCGCAGAGCGGTGACGGAAGAGCGGTAGGCGGTGCCGCAACTCGAGAGACAAAAGGATGGAGCGACGACGTTTTGGCAATGAGTAGTGAGACAAATGAAGCAAGATTAATCCGAACCGTTCATTGTGACCTCTCCGTCGATGAATCCACGTCACCATCTTATTCCATTATATTTTAATTTTTATTCGTATGAAATTAACAACCCACACAGTCGAGTTTTTAACATCAAATATTTTCATGTTCTTTGTAAACGACACTGGCCAACTGCTTCAAAAACATTGCTTAAATTTCACACCTGAAACATTAGTGCCTAACTTAATTAATAATAGCCTTTGTTGAGATTTTTTATTTGGTTAGTATACTATTGCACAAGTAAGATTTTAGGTCTGAGTAAACTTAATAACTATTATTATTGATAGTAAAGTCTGTAAGTCTAAATCTTGTTTTCACCTATTTATCCTTTGCGAAAAAAATCTATGATTTCTTTCATCCACAACGAAATCAAACGCTTGATAGGAACATCATCGTCGGCTCCATGTACTCCTTGTTATGTTCCTAACTTTTGAGCAAAAGCACTCAATATCTCCATTGTGTTCTAAATTGCCTCTTGAAATTGAAGATAATAAATCTTTAAATCTTGTGTTTAAATCGATGAAAAGCTCTTTGTAGCTCGAAACAAGTGTGAAGAGGCGTCATATATATATATATATATATATATATATAGTGGATAGCAATTGACCAGATAAAATAGACGTGCTTCAATATCATCAAGTTAAGTCGAGTCAAGCAAACGCATCCGTGGCTCACTCAGTATGGCCCTGGTACTGTACTGGTTGACTCCTAGTCAACACCTCCTTCAAGCTGGGATCTACCAAAGACCGACAGGCAGCAGGAAATGTTACCTCTTCCCCGGTAAACAACTACTAATGTCGGTAGTTCCTCAGTGGGTAAAGAATTCCTTTACCAGATCTTATCTCTATATATAAATATGCACAGCTCTCAACACACCAAGAACCAGTGAAGGCCATGGCGTTGCACTCTGTGTTTCGGACGTTGTTAGGATTTGCCATCATGATCTCAAGCAATCCCTTCCGCTCCCTGGTTGTAGGAACCAACTTCTCCTCCGGCAGTATCAAAGCTGTCAATCTTGGAGGATGGCTTGTCACAGAGGAGTGGATTACCCCCAACCTCTTCGACAGCATACCCAACAAGGAGCTTCTGGTAGCCTTTCACTGCCATGACCACTGCCTGTGACATGCATGGCTTGTGATACCAAAGTCCGATTCCAGTCACTGAGAAGCCAGAAGTATTTGTCTGCTGAAAAGGGTGTCGGCATGGAGATCGTGGCGAATCGATCCACAGCATCGGACTGGGAGACCTTTAAGGTGGATCTGAGTTCCTCGTTTAGTTTAATCTGAGTAGGTAAAACTGTGGTTGGATCTAATTACGTCCATTGCATGATGAGCAGCTGTGGAGAGTCGACGAGAACACCTTCCAGTTTCGGGCTTTTACTGGACAGTTCCAAAGTGTCAGCAATGGTGCTGTCGTCGCGATAACGAAGAACGCAAACCGACCGGAGTCGAAGTTTGTGGCAGTGAAGAACGATCAAAATCCAAAACTTGTTCGAATCAAAGCGTCGAATGGGCGCTTTCAGCAGGTTTTCGTCAAGATAATTATGCTTCTGTGGTTTTGACGATAAAGGAGATTGATGGGTGTCAACGCTGTGCAGGCGAAGACGGAACAGTTGTGACAGCAGGCTTCCAGGAGAAGACCAGCCGGGGAAATGGCGATCCGTCCGTGTTCTTGATGCAAATTAGTGCCACGATTACAGGGGAGTACCAGCTGACGAATGGATTGGGAGGGAAAGCAGCAGAAGTGCTGACAGTAAACATGAACCTTTGTTCATCTTACTTGCTTGATTTAAGTGTGCAAAGTGCTGAAACTGCTGATGCTACAGAGGCACTGTAACAGTTTCATAGTCGAGAGACTTCGAGTTCATATCCCAGCATAAGTTTAACATCGTGAGAACCACAGTTGGATGGTAGATGTGTTAGATTTTATTATTCTAATTAATTGGTTAAGATATAATGATATTTTAATTAAATTTTGATTAATATTATCAATCAATAAAAAAAATATTTCATAAGATAATTTTGATGGGAAAAACTC
Organism: Musa acuminata AAA Group; assembly: GCF_036884655.1. Lineage (NCBI taxonomy): Eukaryota > Viridiplantae > Streptophyta > Magnoliopsida > Zingiberales > Musaceae > Musa > Musa acuminata. The sequence goes on along the minus strand of NC_088356.1, from coordinate 37,342,771 downwards.
TATTAATTATTGTCATATACTTTCTGTTCTTACTTATAAAAAGATAATACCTCTTAGAGATAAAATATTAGAAATTGAGAGTGTAGATTTATTTTTGATCTCCTTTAGTTTCTATTTTATAACTCATAATAATCAATAGAAAAAAAATAAGAACATTTAGTTCTCCTTCCATATCAACATCGTTGTAAATTTTAGATTCTGCATTTATAAATTAGATAAAAATTTTCTGAATAATATAAAAAAATATACGATCTTAATCTTGATCTATTGTTATTTGATTTCAATTCTAATATTAAAATTTTACTATATAATAGTAACATAATTACAGTTTTTATTCTTGGAATTGATATTAGAGTAAGTTGTTTTAAAATCAAATATTTTAAATTATTAAAATATATCAAATCTATTTTGTAAATAGACCTATTTATGTATTAGATTTGTTTATGCATTTCATCTATTTAAGTAATCTATACTGTTAATGGCAATGCTTCTGAGCAATAGCTCTGTTGTGGGTGGCTACTGCAGTCACTATGTGCAGCAGCCTTAGCGATAGACCTCCGCACTACTACCTGTGGTAGTGCTTTTGAAGGCCGAGGTGAACTAGGATCACTTGACAACCATGCGAGGCTATAGGTGTCACCATGCTACTCCAGGCGATGGTCGAGGTTGCGACGTTGGTCTTGGCTGCGGCAATGGAACTCGGTAATATTGGGCAATGGTGGATGGTATGGCATGGACTGCAGCATCGAGGTGTGGCAGATAGGGATTGAGGCGTAGGTTACGGCACACGGTGGTGCTGCTGTTGTCGACAGCACAGTAAGGGACAGTAGTAACTCAACTATGCGTCAATAGTCAGCGATGCACAACAGGATGGATTGTTGAACCGTAGCACAGTGGCGGCTACACACTATGGTGGCTGCTCCGTGGCACAACGACGGACGACTGCTCACTATGGTAGTCGAACCGAAGTGCAAACATGGACAACTGCACAGTATAACAGCCGCTTCGTTGTATAAGTGGTGAACAATTGCACACTGTGATGGTCGATCCGTTGTACAACAGCGGATTGTGGCGACATCGATGCATAATTGAGTGATGATGGCATGGTCACAGGTTGTGGTTGTGGTAGTGGCAGCTGAGGCAACGTGCGATGGAGGAAGCCACGATGAGAAGCCGACCACAAGGAGAAATCACAACTCTTGTGATTTTAATTATTTAACCCTAATTTTGACTAAATCAAAATATTGATTTTGACCATTTTGACTACTTTTGATAATATTTGACTTTGACTTTAGTCAAAATCTAATTTTGATCCAATTTTAATTGATTTAATTTTGACCAAGTTTTGATCCCATTTTGATTGGTCAGCGATGCACAACGGGATGGATTCTAACCTATTGCACCTAGTTATTGACCCTATTGACCATCTTGATTTGGTCAAATTTTAATTTTGATTGAGCCCTAAGTTTGGTCGATCCTCAATTTTTGACCCTATTTGATTCTAACTATATTTTGACTCTTGATTGAATTTAGATCCAATCAATCTCATTTTTTTTATCAAATTTAAAAAATATTAAATTTTGACTAATATATGACTTAAATCAATTTTAATTTTGACTGATTTAATTGGATCGATGTTTAGTTCAATTCTATGCCTATAAAATTAAATGGGGTTGACTGATTTGATTTAGATTCCATATAAAATTAAAAAATACAAATTATATTTTTTCTAATTTTCTCTTATGATATGTTCATAAAATTTTACTTGTGATAATTAAATTTTAATTATTATTTTTTATATTTATTTAGTTATTCACATGCATATATTTAAAATTATAAAATAATATTTATTTTTCACATAAAAGTGTTATCTATGTTTTATCATTATTATAATCATCATATGAGTTTTCTTTTATGCGATTAATATTCAATAATAATTATTGTTATTATTTTATTATTATTAAAATATTTGACATAAATTAGATTAAAGAATACTTGATGAATATTATTTGTAACCTATATCCCTAAGCTTTATTGGACTAATAACTATCAAAGTGGCTTAGGATGATAGATTTATAAGATATAAATTATAATAAATATTTTATAATTTATAAGATATTTTAAACTATATTCTATATTATTATATTGGTCTTCTAGGCACCAAAGTGGCTTGGACTAATAGATTTATAAAATTATATTAATAAATTAGTCTTAAATAATATTAAAAAATATTCATAATTATATATATAATTAAAAAATTTAGATAATCATAAAGGAGATTCTACTTCGAATAATTATGTGATGGTATAAGATGATATCATTTTGAATATCCTTATAGTTTATGATTATATACCCAAAGATAGTAATACTATTCTAAAAGAATGGCTTTAGTCGTCCATAATAGTAAAATATTATGTGAACACTAGATATATTAATTTTTCACCCAAAGATGAAATAGAGATCATCTCAATAATTCAACATTTACTAAAAAATCAAAATATTAATATTATATTATTTTATTTTAGTGGTACTTCCTTCATTATATTCTTATAAATATCCTTATAATTTTTGGATAAAATTATTATAAATAAATTGTGTAATTTATACTGAGAGTTAGATATTGACAAAGGATAATAAGCTTAACTATTAAAGAGTTCAACGAGAGATAATTAAATAATTAGAAAAATTATAAAAGGCTCAATTTTAATAATTACTAATAATATTTAGACCTAATTATAGAATATAACAAATGTATTGAAATAGTAAAAGATTGATTTAAAATTATTGATTAGTCATTAATTGGCTATAATTTAATATTATAATATTTGAGGAATTTTATGATATATCATTTTGATTGACAAAGTTATAAAGCTTAAAATATTGGATATGAATGTAAATGAGTCCTTCATGTATAATTTATTATTAATTCTTTTTATTTTTTATTTGGTTCATTTAAAATTTGCTATAACATAAATAAAAAATAAGTAAAATTTAAATAAGCTGGCTAGTATTTGTGTTTAAGAAGAATTAAGATTAAAGTAGAAAAAACTAATAATATTTTGGGTACTACTCAATGAGTGAATAATAATAATAATAGATTGAAGTATAATTTATCAAATAAATCAATTGAGTTTTAAATACTATATAAATTCATAAAAAAAAATATTAACATTAAAATACTATTTATATGGTAAGAAAGATAGTGTGAAAATAACTATAAGGTTTGGTTCGAAAGGAAAAGTTATAAATTAACCTTTGTATGCTTTAAATCAAATATTATAGAAGTCCATTTCTAATACTTGATAAATTGATTCTAACACTTCGACTTATGTTACCAATAATATATAGAGAATCATCTTAACTCAAAACCAAAAAGCATAAAAAGATCTTTATTACAAGGAATTATCATAAAGCGTAAGTGATAATAGTGAATACTTATCACCTATGTTCAGAGATGGTTCATTTGATGTATCTTGAGGATACATGTTATATTCCTATAATTCTAAAATCTTGATTTCTTTATCTATAATTGTTAGGATATTACTTTCTTATGGAAAACTCAATATATTTATGATTCAGTTAGTTATAAAATTCTATATGATGGTTTGTATAGAATTAATAAGAATCTTGAGTTTACAACTATCTTATAATTAATAATTAGAATAAAACATAGTTCATGTACTCCTTGAGATTATATATGTTTACATCTACAAGTCACTTTATATTCCCTATTTTGATAAAGAGAGATATTTTATCACATTTATAAATAACATGTTGAGATATGACTATGTATATTTAATTTATATAAGGTCTCAAGTTATCGACACATTTAGGTATATATAAATAAAGTCGAGAGATAATTAAATAGAAAGGTTAAAATTATCAATTCTAGCAGTGGTAATAAATTTTATGATAGATATGATGAGTCCAATCACAATTTTAATTTTTTTACTAGATTCTTAGAAAAGTGGGATATTCATTATGTCTCATCAAATGTGTCACGATAGAATGCTAAAAAGCTTGTACTCTTATAGATATAGTTAATAGCATAATGAGTTATTCTTTATACCTGAATCAATGTGAGATGAAGCTTTAAAGATAGTAATATATATTCTAAAAAGGGTTTCTGGTAAGTCAGTTTCATCAACTCCTTTTGAATTATAGATTTATAGAAAACTCAACTTAAGATAGTTACATATTTAGAATTGTCATGCAGAGATAATAGTCTTTAAATCATATGAAAAAAATAAATTTAAGGACTATTTTTGAGTATTTTATTATTTATCTAAAAAATTAAATATTTATTACCTTAATGATGGTAGTTGAATAAGTGGAAGTAAAAATCTTAAAATTTAATCTTGACATTGAGAAGATATAAGTTAATACTTTTTTATTATTTTATATTTGAGAAGTTATTCATGTTAGGATCGTAATGATACTAAGAGAGAGGGGCAAGGGGGGGGGGGGGGGGAGGAGTAAATTAATACTATAGTATTTTTTATCCTATTTGAAGTTTGATTGATAAATCTATATCGAAACATGATTAATCAAAAATATGAGTAAGGTTGTGAATAAAGCAAATTAACAAGCAATTGAAAATCAAAAGTAAGAGAAGGAATGTAAACCAATTTATAATGGTTCGGTCTTCTCAACCTACGTTCACTCCTAATTTCTCTTCTCTTAAGGCTATCGACTTTTACTACCGATCTTCTTTCTAATGGGCGAAGATCAACTACCCTTGTTATAGTTTTTCTCATTTTAATAGGCTTTGGAGAGAACCTCCATACTCACTCCTTAATAAGATCTCTCGCCTCTTACAACTTAGAATCACCTCTAAACTCAAGAAGAAAAAGACTTAAACAATGCTAAAAAAGAGAGTTATAACTCTTCACAAACTCAGAATTTGATGTTCTATCAACTAAGCCTCAATAGGGTATTTATAGGCCCCAAGAGGCTTTAAAAATAAAACTAAAAAATTTAAATACCTAAAATTTTGGGTACTACCATCACAATTTTGAATTTGGGATGGTGCTACCGCCATCCTAGGTGGTACCACCATCGGCAGCATTGATAAGCACTATTTGTGCTTATCAACTAACTCAAGTAGTACCACCACTTGGGCTTGGCTATCACGGACAAAATTATAAACGGGGTATTCGATGTAATGCTTATGTATGTCCATATCTTTCGGTTTTGTTTATGTTTTACACAGCATATAAAGGGCTGGTAGTAAGGTTAGCAACCTCTTTTTTTTTTTTTTGTGGTCGTCCTAGGCTTAAAAATAAAGGTTGTGTCATGGGGATACTTGTAGGGATTTTGATCTGTAGTAGACCATTTTGGACCTTTTGTTGTACGATCGTTCAGAGCTTGTAAAGTGTGTTTGTAATTTACATTAGCTTTGAAGTGTTTACTGAAATAATTGCTTGTAGATCTTGAGTGAGACGCTTTCTCTAACTCGTTTTCTCTTTTGTATGTCCTAAGGGACCATAGGAGGTTTCGGGGAGGCTGACCTTTGCAAACAAACACGCAAGGGTGTCACGCGACTTAGGCAAAACCAGTTAAGTCCATGACATATGGTATCAGAGTAGGACAAGCACTCATAGAAACACTTGACATATAAACGTAGGGGACCTAGTGGGGCTGCGTTGAGGGCAGCTAGTACGCATGACTATTTGGAGGAAAACAAGTATGGAGATGTAGGGAAAAGGAGTTGCTTAGAGGAGCAGACGTTTGAGATTGACATTCAGAGGAATGACCAACCCTTTGTGCCAGAGGCACTATGAGGACAAGCAAGATGGGAAGAATGCGTAGCACACAAAGGTTGGGATGGTTGAGTTTGAGCTACGGCTTAATGTTGGCAACTATACTTGATGGTGCTCAAGGCAAGCAAGGCGCTTGGTAAAGGATGAGACCATGCAAGGTGGAATGAGTTGTTCAACGACCGAAAGAGTTATGAAAAGCTCACATAGGTGAGGGGAATTGCTAACTCGAAGAATTTGGTACTCATGCAAGGGCTTATATACGGATGATAGAATATTCTTGGCCATCCTAAGGCGACCGAAACTTGGTGCCATAGAGCATTGGAACTTTCTCTTTGACATGAGAAGGATACATCAATAGGAGGCTGAAGTTGCAACGAGTTTAGTATATTGTTAGGCCTTGAGGGGTGCAGTGGGGGCTGTATTGATATGGAGTTATAATCTAACAAGTGTGTTTGCGGGAGGCAAAACAATGCACAGTTTGTTCAGCAAGGCGGAGTAGTCCAAGAGGATGATAGTCTCCGAAACTCTCAGAGAGAAGGAAGCGAAGAGAAAAGTTACTCCAATAGGACAGATATCCATAAGAGATAAGTTTCGGCTCTCTAGAGGGAGAACCATATGCAATAGACTGCACATGTTAAGGATGAGTACATCAAAACAACTTCACAAAGCTCAACAGATCGAGCAAGCGGGCGAGGAGTCATCGCATCGTCTCGCTTGAGATAATGTATTGGGGGGGATGCATTGTGAGATCAAGTGGGGGAGCAACCCAAGGCAACACAAATGAAGGCATACTTGGAATCGATATGGAGATCGAACTCAATGGAGGGCTGAGCCGTGGAATGGTAGTGTAAGGACCATCATCAACTCAATGCAAATCGAGGAGCGGAGCAACTTAGGTATAACTTGGCCAAGTATGTTGAATCTCGAATTTTGATGATGAAATCAATTGATAAATTATTTGACTTAATCTATGTGTTGAGATAAGTGTGTAGGATTAACTACGATAGCGGTAAGGCATAAAGCAAATTATGGGTCGGAGTCGAAGATTCGGATGATGTACTAGGAGCTCACCGAGAGTTCGTTGGAAGAATCGCCCAGAGTTTGTCGGAAGATCACCGAGAGTTCGTCGGAAGATCGCCATGAGTTCGTCGGAAGACTCGCCGAGAAGTTTGTCGGAGGATCGCCGAGAGAAAAATTGACATATAGGATTAATTACTTGCCTTAATCGTAGTTAGAACTTTAATTGAGTTAGGATTGGAAGGTGATCCCACTAACTCAATCAGGGGCCCTTAACAAGGCTGAATTGGGCCAAATTGAATAGCTCATTCAGCACTTGAAATCATGGGCGATGGTGGCACCACTTGGGACTCGGTCTCCCAGGTGTTCAGGGCGGTGGTACCACCTACAATTAATGTTGTCAACGATGGTACCGCCCTTGTCAGGCGATGGTACCGCTAGAGCTCGGTCTCCGAGCTCTGTCAGGCGGTGGTACCGTCTAGTGTTAAGTGTCAAGTGGTGGTACTGCCCAATAATAACAGTGGTACTGCCAATACCTCGAAAATCAGAGAAGTGACACTTTTTTACTCTAATTCAGAATCCATTGGGGCCTATAAATACCCCACCCTTTTCTGCATGAAAGGGCACAAAAGTATTGGTATAATCTTGAATCTTTGAAGTGTTAAATAGTTGTAAAAGTTCTAGAGTCCTCCTCCTCCCTTTCTAAGTGTTGAGATCATTCAAGAGAGGAGTGAGACTTGTAAGGGTTATCTCCTAAACCCGTGAAAAAGAGAAAGCACTGTAAAAGGTGGTTGGTCTTTGCCTATTGAAAGAAGGCCATTAGTGGACGTCGGTAATCTCGATAGAGGAGGAATCCGAAAGTGGATGTAGGTCACAACGACCGAACCACTATAAATTCTGGTTTAAATTTCGTCTTGAGCAATTTACCTTTCTTGCAAGCTACTTTACCTTCTTACTACTTTCTCTATGCTCCTATATGCTTTCAAGTTAAAATCTTTATGAAATGATTTTCATCGGAATCGGGTTTAATCGAAACAAAGAATTTTGAAACAGGTAATTTTTTCACTACACTAACTCACCCCCCCTCTTAGTGCCACTCTTGATCCTAACAATTGGTATCAGAGCGAGGTCACTCTCATTTGGTTTAAAACCCAAGAGAGATGGCATTTGCCGGCAACCAAGAGGGTCACTCAATTACACGTCCGCCCATGTTCAATGGAACAGATTACACATATTGGAAGACTAGAATGAGAATTTTTCTGATTTCTATGGATTTTGAGCTATGTAGTATTGTCGAAAATGGTTTTCAAAAGTCTTCTCTTCCAATGAACGATTGGAATGAGTTAGAGAAGAAGACTTTCACTTTAAACTCTAAGGCTATAAATGCCTTGTTTTGTACTTTTGATAAAAACGAATTCAATCGAGTATCTATTTGTGAAACGACTTTTGATATATGGCACACACTCGAAGTGACTCATAAAGGCACTAGTAGAGTAAATTAATCTTTTAGTCCATACTTATGAGTTGTTTCGAATGAAACCGAGTGAGATCATTGGAGACATGTACACCCGATTTACGGATGCCGTCAATGGTCTAAAAGGACTTCGTAAAAGTTTTTTGGATTTTGAACTTGTTAATAAAATCTTAAGATCCCTTCCAAAGAGTTTGGATCCTAAAGTAACGGTTATTCAAGAGGCTAAGGATTCAAATAACTTTCCTCTCGAAGAACTAATCGAGTTATTAATGACCTATGAGATGACTTGCAATACTCATGAAGAGCTTAAGAACAACTTTCCAAAGAACAGGAAGGATATGACACTAAGAACTTAAAAAGACCACTTGAAAGAAAATTAAAGTGATAAGGACTATGATGATGACTTGGCACTCTTGATAAGAAAGTTTAAAAAATTCATAAAAAGAAATAAATTTAGAAATGACACTAAAAATAAATTCGAACCCAAGAAAAAACAAGTCATATGCTATGAATGTAAGAAGCCGGGACATTTCAAAAGTGAATGTCCCCAAGCAAAGAAGAAATAACCAAAGAAGAAGAAGACTCTTAAAGCAACATGGGATGACTCAAGTGCATTTAAAGAAGAGGAGCAAACCAACACTAAGCAAGTTGCTCACTATGCACTAATGGCTATTGGAGATGAGGTAAGCAGTTCATTAGATGCAAGTTTATCTTTTGATGAATTACTAAGTGCTTTTCATGATTTATTCAATGGATATAAATTAGTTAGTAAAATATATAAATTATTAAAAAAAGAGTATGCCTCTCTTGTTAGTGATTTTGATAGACTAAAAATTGAGTATGATGATAGTTTAGCTCATTACACAAAATGCGATCAATTAGAAACACTTAGAAAGGAAAACTTGCTACTCAAAGAAATCTTAGAAAAATTTGAGATTGGTAGCAAGTCCTTGAATATGATCCTTGCCAATAAGGGTCACGTTCATAAAAGAAGTGGAATCGGATTTATGAGTAGCTCTCACCATAATCTAACCATCTTTGTTAAAGACCCTACCTTGTACGTTTCACCCCAAAACAAATGCAACTTTTGTTGCAAATTTAGATATGTTGCGTACAAATGTTCATTTAAGAGATATAGTCCATATAAATTGATTTGGGTTCCTAAAGAAACCTTAAATGACTCAATACAACATGATAAGTTGCGTAGATCGATTTTTAAGGCACCCAAAGTCAAATGGGTACCTAAAAATCACCTTTTTTTGTAGAAATGTTTACCATCACAAGCTAGGAGCAAGAGATGGTACCTTGATAGTGGATGCTCAAGGCACATGACTGGAGATCCATCTCAATTCTCTAAGCTCACTAACCTAGATGAAGGATATGTCACCTTCGGAGACAACAACAAGGGTAAAATCATTGGCAAAGGAACCATAGGTAACAAATCCAACTTCTTTATTGAAGATGTGTTGTTGGTTGATGGCTTAAAACATAACCTTTTGAGCATTAGTCAATTGTGTGATAAAGGATACATCATTAGATTTGAATCCAATGTTTGCATTATTGAAAAACCACACAAAAACATATCTATGATTATCCTAAAATAAAATAATATATATACTATCGACATTGATGATCTTTGTAATGAAATGTGTTTTTCGATTTTAAACGACGATGCTTGGCTTTAGCATGGGAGATTATGTCATGCTAGTATGAAACTAATCTCTCAAATCTAATGAACACCTCTAGACCATTGCAATTAATTCATATGGACTTGTTTGGACTAATTACTACATCAAGCCTAGGAGGTAGCAAATACGCCTTTGTCATCGTGGATGATTATAGTAGATACACTTGGACTTACTTCTTGGCACTCAAAAGTGATTGCTTTAGGTATTTTTCTAAGTTTTGTAAACTTGTTCAAAATGAAAAGGGTTTTATGATTTCATCAATTTGAAGTGATCACTGTGGTGAATTTCAAAGCCATGATTTCCAAGAATTTTATGAATTTAGTGGATACAACCATAATTTCGCTACTCCAAGAAATCCTCAACAAAATGGAGTAGTAGAAAGAAAAAATAGAAACTTATAAGAAATGGCTAGAACCATGTTAAACGAACATAGCCTACCCAAATATTTTTGGGCCGAAGCCGTAAATACGATATGCTATGTCATAAATAGGGTTCTAGTAAGACCATTACTCTTCAAAACTCCTTATGAGTTGTGGAACAACAAAAAACCTAATGTTTCATATTTTAAAGTTTTTAGGTGTAAATGTTTTATCTTGAATAAAAAATATACTTTAGGAAAGTTTGATGCAAAATCCGATGAAGGGATTTTTCTTGGCTATTCTTATATTTCTAAGGCCTTTCGTATCTTTAACAAAAGAACTTTGGTTATAGAAGAATCTATTCATGTTGTTTTTAATGAAGTTTTTGGAGTTAAGAAAAATGATTTTGATGATGATCTTAAATTTGATGCTTTGAATTTAAATGAAACCCTTTCTCCATATAGCAACTTGGATGCATCTTCTTCCAAAATATTCTTACCCAAGGAATGGAAGTATGTAGATGCTCATCCTAAGGAGCTAATCATAGGAGACGTATCAAAAGGGGTTCAAACTCGTTCTTTTCTTAAGAATTTTTATGCCAACGCTACTTTTCTCTCCCAAATTGAACCTAAATGCATTGACGATGCTTTGAAAGATGATTCATGGGTTATTGTAATGCAAGACGAGTTGAATCAATTTGAGAGAAATGAGGTTTGGAAGCTTGTTCTGAGGCCAAATGACTATTTAGTTATTGGTACTAAATGGGTCTTTATAAACAAGCAAGATGAATTTGGTATCGTGGTTAGAAACAAGGCTAGATTAGTGGCTAAGGGTTTCAACCAAAAAGAAGGTATTGATTATGAAGAAACCTTCGCTTCTATGGCACGATTAGAAGTCATAAGGATGCTCCTTGCCTTTGCTATTAGTAATAATTTTAAGTTATTTTATATGGATGTTAAAAGTTATTTTCTTAATGGTTTTATTTATGAAGAAGTTTATGTTGAACAATCTCCCAGATTTGAGAATCATAATTTCCCTAATCATGTGTTTAAATTGACTAAAACTCTCTATGGATTAAAACAAGCCCCAAGGGCTTGGTAAAAGAGACTTAGCAAATTTCTTATCCAAAATAATTTCTCTAAAGGCAAGGTCAATACCATATTATTTATTAAAAATTTTAAAAATAACTTTCTTATTGTTCAAATTTATGTGGATGACATTATTTTCGGTTCCATGAATGAATCTTTATACAAATCATTTGCTAAAAGTATGAACCAAGAGTTTGAAATGAGTTTAATGGGTGAATTAACTTTCTTTTTAGGCTTGCAATTCAAACAACTTAATGATGTCATTTTTATGAGTCAAACAAAATATGCATTATACTTGCTAAAACGATTTAAAATGGATAGTTCAAAGGCTATCAATACTCCGATGAGTACCTCCACTAAGTTAGACATTGACGAAGGGGGAGAAAGCTTTGATTAAAAAGCTTATAGGCGTATGATAGGTAGTTTACTATACCTCATTGCAACTAGACTAGACATCATGTTTAGCGTAAGACTTTGTGCTAGGTTTCAATATAACCCTCAGCAATCTTATTTAAAAGTTGTCAAAAGGATTTTTAGATACCTAAAAGAAACCCCTAAACCAGGATTATAGTATCCAAAATCTAAAAATTTTGAATTGCTTGGTTATACCGATGTTAATTTTGCTAGCTGCCAAATAGATAGAAAATGCACATTCGGAATATGTCAATTTTTAGGGCATGCACTTGTCTCTTGGTCTTCTAAGAAATAAAACTCGGTTGCATTATCCACAACCGAAATTGAGTATATTGCAGTAGGTGCATGCTGTGCTCAAGTTATATGGATGAAAAACACTTTAGAATATTATGGAATTTACCTGAAGAATATACATATAAAGTGTGATAACATAAGTACAATATGTTTAACAAAAAATCTTATTCAGCACTCTAGAACTAAACATATTGACATTAGGCATCACTTTATACGAGATCATATTAATAATCATGATGTAATATTAGAATTTATTGACACGAAACATTAATTGGCTGATATTTTTACAAAACCTTTGATTGAGGAATAATTTGATTTTATAAGAAGAGAATTAGGCATGCTAAATTTCTCGGATACATTAGTTCCCCTTTAAATTTTTCTCCAGATTTTCTTATCGAATTCTATCTTACAAGATCATTCACTTAAATCATGAACTTATAGTGTGCGTAATGAGTCATATGAACTTTATCATACGAATTTTATAAGATGTTTGCGTACAAATTTTATATGATGCATGAATTTATGGTGCGAATTTTTTCCTCTTACAAGAATAGAATTTATGATGTTTGTGTAAATGAGTGTGTGCATCTCATAATGAACAAAATCTTGCAAAGAAGGAACCACACAATGTCAGCATCGCACCTCAATGCAAGTAGTGCTCACTGCCTATAGGCGATGGCACCGCCCAGCTGGTCACGGGTTGTAGGCGGTGGCACCGCCCAACTGGCGGTGCCACCACGCGCAACCTGCCCTATATAAAGAACAAGTTAGGGCCAGCGGTAGAACCGACCCTAACTCATTCTACCCTTTCCAAAGTGCTCCAAAACTCTTGATCTTCTTGCACTTTCTCTAGCAACTCAAAGAATCCCTATTTTTTTGCTAAATCAAGGATCAATCTTAAACACCCTCTTGGTGATCACAAGAAGAAAAAACTATAAAGGTAATCCCTAAACTAAATTGATTACCTCTTTGCATTATGTATTCTTGCCTCTTATTTATCTTCATAATTGTAGTCTTCATGACTTCTAGAAGATCCTCAAGGGACAAAGGGAAGAGGAGATTAGATAAAAACTATGACTCCCTACTTTTTTATTCCAATCAACATACCCTTAAATTTTAAACCATAGAATCTAGAAATGTTCATAAGGGTAAATATATTGATTTAGAGGAATTAAGTGATTTGGAACCTATTCAATGGTTTACTAATCTAGATATCTTACCAATCCTTTAAAAACGTGAACCTATCTATCCTAGACTTGTTAGATTGTTCTATAATAATCTGCATGCTGATGAAAATAATAGGGTCTCCACGTATCTCTTAGGACGTCATATACCCATTACAGATAGCATAATTTGTAGTCTCATAGGAATTATGGTGAAAGAAAAAGGTTGTTATTTTAGAAGCCAATGGGATGAAGCATTAGTTGGGAGCACTTATTCTGAAGCCTTAGGAACCATCTTCGGTAATCCTAATTTGTCTATTCTTCCAAAGAGCTGTGAACATTTACTATCTTTCAACACCAAAGTACTTCATCATATCTTGATAAGTATTATAATTCCAAAACAATATCATTGTGATGAAGTTAACTTAATGGAAATAGGAACGATGTATTGGATTATGAAAGGACATGAAAATTGTTTTGGCTACCTCATACAACAAAATATGATTGAACTATCGAAAAAGGATATGATGCTTCCATATGGTGGCCTGATCATAAGACTAATCCATATATATGACATAGTCATCCCACCTGACGAAGAAGTTATGAAACTAGATAGATTTAATGTCATAAATAGAAATCTACTCAGATGATTAAGGTGTATATTCAGAAATGGGATATGGACTAGATTACCTAGAAGGACTGATCCCCTTCCACCTGATCAAAAACCTGAAACACCAATATTTAGGGATAATCAATCTCCTCTTACTGGTCCCTTTGAGGTAACACCTCTAGTAGAGCAAGCACCACCCTTATCTATCAATGACATAGGGACTTAAATGGATCATTTTGAACAACGTCAAGATCGACTTGAACAATGTCAAGATCAAATTTTAACTGAGTTACAGTAGATTCATCGATAGCTTAATACCTTGTTTAGACATTTTGACTTGCCACCACCTGAATAGCAATGTATGTCTTTTTTTTTTGCTAATGACAAGGGAGAAGTGGATGAAATCCCTCTCTTTTATGTTGTTATCTTATGTTGCTTACTTTGATGGTGAAATTCCGTGCCTACTACTTTGATAGTGAATTTGTGCTTACTTTAGTGCTGAAAATTTCTATGATATTGTGATCTCTTGACATTGTGAACTTTTACAATAATGATGAGGTTTCATGTAAGTAGTGATGAAAGGCTATGCTGAAATATTTTATCTGTTAGGATCAAGAGCACTAAGAGAGGGGGGGGGGGGGGGGGGGGGGGTGAATTAGTGCAGCGGAAAACCTTCTAAGATTAAAATCGAAAACTGCGTTTGTTCGATAGAAGTGATTTTGGTAAGAAAGCCGATTCGTAAATCACTTCAACTTTTGACTAGGAGAGATGCAGCAAAGATATGAACGCAGTTTGCAGTTATGATGGAAATCAAAATATAAGCGCAAACTGAAATATGACGTTCGTACGATAAAACCGATTTCGGTATAAAAGATGTTTCGTAAACTTCTTTAACTTGAGATAAGGCGAGATGCAGTTAAAGCAAAGATATAAAGGCAGTTTGCAGTTATAATGGAAATCAGAACGTAAGCGCAAACTGAAATACGACGTTCGTACGATAAAACTGATTTGCGTCTTAAACCCCGATTCGAAAAGCACTGAACCTTAAAACACGTTCGTAAAAACACAGAAGGCAGTAAGCTATTGAGGAGGTTTGCAGTAAAGATAAGATACTCAAAGTAAATGCAAACCGAGATTTAGAGTGGTTCGATCAATCTTGACCTACTCCTCTTTTGGCTTCCTCCACCGACGAGGTCACCGACGTCAACTAGAGGCCTTCCTTCAATAGGCGAAGGCCAACCACCCTTTTACAGCTTCACTCCTTTTGACAGGCTTAGGAGACAACCCTTACAGAATTTTCTCTCCTCTCTTTACAACTCAGAACTTGGAAGAAAAGAGGGAGAAGAACTTTTGGCCTTTACAACAATTTTGAGCTCTAAGAATCACAGAAAAAGATCAAGATTTCGGTGTAAGTTCATACCCTTTCAGTGCTGAATGGGTGGGGTATTTATAGGCCCCAACCCAGTTCAAATTTGGAGCTCAAAATTATCAATTCCCGGAATTCCGGGATCAAGCGGTTGCACCTCCTGACTGGAGCGGTTGCACCGCCTGGCAGAGCTCGAAGACTGAGCCTCTGGGCGGTGCTACCTCCTGTCAGGGGCGGTTGCACCTCCTGCCAGAGCTCAAAGACCGAGCTCAAGCGGTGCTACCTCCTGTCAGGGGAGGTTGCACCGCCCAGTCTCGCTCGGAGACTGAGCCCAGGCGGTGCCACCTCCTGGCTGGGGCAGTTGCACCGCCCAGTCTCGCTCGGAGACTTAGCCCAGGCGGTGCCACCTCCTGGCTTGGGCGGTTGCACCTCCCAGCAGAAATCAGGGTCTTAATGAGTTGATCCATTTGGCCCAATTTGGGTTTTTCAAGGGCCCAATTGCCCCAAGATTAAGTTAATGGGATCACCTCTCATTTCCAACTTAATCATTGTGCTAACTACGATATTCCCTAAGACATTTACTGCAACTTGCTCCAGTGCGTCAATCGCTTCTTCCGGCGAACTTCCGTCGATCATCCGATGAACCCTCGGTGATGCTCCTGCAAACTTCCGGCAAACTCCTGGACTTGCGACGATCCACTTGGTGAGTTCCGACAAGCTTCTTTGGCAAGCTCATGGACTTCTTGGATTTGTTCCCGCAGAACCTCCGACGACTGTCCGAACTTCCGTTGAACTCTCGAACTCCCAACGTGATCATTGTCTTGACTCCAGCGCAACTCCTACTGCATGTCTTTCTTCCATCGTAGTTAATCCTACACACTTAAAACAAAACTTCGATCGAGACAATTAATCCTAAGCAATTAACCAAGTTGTCTGGCATGTCATTGGTCCCTCGACGCTTCGTCCGATTCTTCGGCGCATCGTCCTCTCCTGCAGCCTATTGCCCAATCGACCAGTTGACTCTGCAACTCCGATATCCTTGGCACAATACCCGCTCTTCTTGGCCCGATGCCCGAGTCCACGCCCCGAAGCCTTTTGTCGATAAGTCGACCGATCTACCGGCCTGACGTCCAATCTTTTGACATGTTCCTCCTGCACAACATGATTTTCCTGCTTTAATTGTCTCATCCTGATCAAAGCATCCTACGTCACTCAAAACACAGATTAAATCATAAACATATATCAAGTAGTTTCATCATCAAAATACGAGATTCAACAATTTCCCCCTTTTTGATGATGACAACCACTTGATGACGAAGTTAAACTTAACTCCCGGAGTTTAAACAAACTCCCCCTATCAATATGCCATATTGATAGAACCTTGAATTCAAACTGAATTCAAGTCATTGCAATATTCATCATGAATACTTGCAACACGTCATCATGAACTTATGCATAAACTTATGTATAGTATGTCATGTCATCAACATACTTCTCCCCCTTTGTCATCAACAAAAAGGAGAAGTACCACAATCAAGTGTTTGTGATATTGGTTCAACTCATTGCATGAAAAACATAATATCAAGTTTTATCATCATGCAAGTTTGCTATTAAATAGTATGATATCAACATGTAAGATTGCAATGTAAGCTTTTGATATCGTAACGCAAACATTTCAAGTGTTTATCAATTGTAGCATTTCATCACATGGCAAGATATCAATAAGTAAAGTTGCGATGCTACTTCTTGATAATGCAACCATGGCATAGAGAAAATATGGCAATCATAGCACCAATTCATATATTTCTCCCCCTTTGTTGTCAACAAAAAGGAGAACAATATAAGCAAATTTTAAATATAAGTCCGATGCCATAAGCAGGTTCATGTCATTTTTCAACAAAGAGTGATAAGATACCAAATATTCAAACATCTCAAGGAAAATATGACATGGAGATAGCTTTGAAAACTTCTTTCATTTTATTTGTTATTTTCTTTTTACATGAAGGAGGAAAGCTATTTCTGAACTTACTCGAATGAAGTTAAAATTGATAAGATATTAAAGCATGCTTCATTTTTACAAGTATCAAGATATGTATGTGAATCAAATCCTTGTACGTAAAAATGACTTCCTTTTTCAAGAAGGAATTTATAAGCAGGAATCATTTCATCAAATCCATTTCTCAAAACAAAACATTGTTCACATAATAAGTGTATGAGAGATGTATTTGCTAGTTGATTCCATATGTCAAAAATCAATCATATGAATTAAACTTGATATGACATATGCTTATTAAGTTTGGAAGAGGATAATTCGAAAATCCAATTGTTAGGATACCAATAGTTAAGAGAATCCGAAAATAAAATTAACACTTTCATGCATTCGGACAAGGCTGTGCTATTGATTTTCGAATACAATCATGAGGACAAAACATGCTTATTATCATGGAAATTTTTGTATCCAAAGCACATAATTTCCAACCTATTATTAGGGCATGTAATTGTGTAAAATTATCATGGCAATCGAGTGATTTGATCATTCAATCAAGAAAGTCCAAAAATTAATTTTAACAAGTTCAATCATTCGGACATATTTTTGCCATAGTTTTTCAAATACAATCATGAAGATAAGACATGCTCATCATCATGGTAGTACGATAGCAAGTTTACAATATACAAGCTAGCAAAAAAAATTTAACATTTTAAGACACGCAAGCTAGCAATTTTCTCTTTGAGATATGCACATTAGCAACTCTTTCTCCCCCTATGTCATTGGCAAAAAGAAGGGAAGACCCTTTACATTAATTTCTAAATCATGACAAAGGTAGGTTTCAATCTTATTTGTGCATTATTATATTTTCAAATTCGAACATGCACAATTTCAAAAACCTTATATTTCATTCATGCATGATATTGAATAAATCAATCAATATTATGAGCATATTATACATGATACTTAAATTTTTAACTATTTATCAATATTTTGATCATGATACCAAACATTCATCATTTAGAGTATTCATGACATTAAATCAACATTTATAATACATCATTTTAGTAACAACTCATAGCATTTTAAATCATGATTTACATCATATGCAATACATTACATCATAATTAAAAAGCTCAAGTATTGCATGCATCATTGCAAATCATAAATGCTTCATATCATAATGGTATCAATTTTGTCAAATTATATCCTACCATGTATGATCATAACTTTTCATTTGTATACATCAGAATAAATTAATGAATATTTCATGTATTCATATCATCACATAAGGAATATCAAGAAGAATTGGTAATGAGATTTACGAATCATGTAGACAAATTATGAATATTAAGAGACATATTATGATTCTTTTTAGATAACTCAAATAGCAAAAAGAAAGAATCATAGTAAGTTATTTTGATTTATAAATAGAATTCTCAAGTTATAATTCCAAGAAATCACGATTCATTTCAATAAATTTCAATAAGAACACAAAGTAGGTGATCTTGATTCATAAATGATTTCTATAAAACCCATTAAATTCAAATCATCAAAATCTCAACATTACTTTCAAGAGATTCAAAATGGCATAGATAATTTTATTAATCTCTTAGTGAAAAAGTCAATAAGGTAGAGAAAAATAAATTTTCAAGAAACATACTTTTCTCTTTTTAGTTTTTTTAATTCATATGATTTTATTTCATCTATGCCAAACATGTAGCATGTTTTAAAATCGAAAGTGCAAGTTTTATTATGACAAAGATCAATAAGGCATTTTCATTACCGTGAAAATCGAAAATCGCAAGATTCATCATCCATAATTATAAAACCAATAAACACGATTTTTAAAATCTCATGCATAGAATAAAATCATGGTATCAAAACATCATTATATCATCAAGCATGATTTCATATTTTCAATCAAAATCATTTTGTTTGTTTATCATAAAATATGTATTTTTCATGATTATTTTCAGAACTACTAGCATGATCATAAATTTTGCATTTTCATCATTTTTTTTTAAACATGTAATTTTCAAGAAAATTAATTCTATACTAAGAAAATGCATTATGAAGAGCATCATGTAATTTCGAAATAAATTAAGGGGGTTTTGATTACCTCATCGTTGAATGTCGTTAAGGCGTAGTTTGCCACCTCGCCTTTCGTGATTTTCTCCTCGTCTTCGGAGGAGCTCGTTTCATCCCACTTTATGTTCTTTTTCTTTGGCCTCTTCCTTCGTTCAAGTTTATTGTTTATTTTAGATTTTTATTTAATAAACTTATTAAGATTTAGTGTTCGAAGTTCAAGTTCATCATTATCCTCATCACTTGAGTCATCGCTCAAGTGGTATTCATTTGTCCGGAGTTCCAAATCCTTCCTGTTCTTTGGAAGGTGATTTTGTTCATCATGTGCATTGTGCACCATTTCATATGTCATCAAAGAACCAATTAGTTCTTCAAGTGGTAAGTTGTTTAGGTTTTTAGCTTCTTGTATTGCAGTTACTTTTGAATCCCACTTCTTAGAAAGAGAACGCAAAATCTTGTTTACGAGTTCAAAATCCGAAAAATATTTTCCAAGAGCTCTTAAACTATTGACGACATCCGTAAAACGGGTGTACATGTCGCCTATAGTCTCGCTTGGTTGCATTCAAAAAAGCTCAAAATCATGCAATAAAATATTATCTTTCGAGTCTTTGACTCTACTAGTTCCCTCGTGCGTGATTTCAAGTGTTCGCCAAATGTCAAAAGTCGTTTCGCACGTAGAAATCCGATTGAACTCATTTTTGTCCAAAGCGCAAAATAAGGCATTCATAGCCATTGCGTTTAAAGAAAAATATTTCTTCTCCAAATCCGACCATTCGTTCATCGGTTTAGAGGGAAGTTGAAAAATGTTTTCAACGATATTCCATAAATCCAAATTCATAGAAATCAAGAAAACTCTCATTCGAGTTTTCCAATAGGTGTAGTCCGTCCCATTGAACATGGGTGGACGTGTAATAGAATGGCCCTCTTGGTTTCCGGCGTATGTCATCTCTCTTGGGTTTTAATCCGTTTGAGAGTTAATCCTGCTTTGATACCAATTGTTAGGATCAAGAGCACTAAGAGGGGGGGGTGAATTAGTGCAGCGGAAAACCTTCTAAGATTAAAATCGAAAACTGCGTTTGTTCGATAGAAGTGATTTTGGTAAGAAAATCGATTCGTAAATCACTTCAACTTTTGACTAGGAGAGATGCAGCAAAGATATGAACGCAGTTTGCAGTTATGATGGAAATCAGAATATAAGCGCAAACTGAAATACGACGTTCGTACGATAAAAGCGATTTCGGTATAAAAGCTGATTTGTAAACTTCTTTAACTTGAGATAAGGCGAGATGCAGTTAAAGCAAAGATATAAAGGCAGTTTGTAGTTATAATGGAAATCAGAACATAAGCGCAAACTGAAATATGACGTTCGTACGATAAAACTGATTTGCGTCTTAAACCCCGATTCGAAAAGCATTGAACCTTGAAACACGTTCGTAAAAATATAGAAGGCAGTAAGCTATTGAGGAGGTTTGCAGTAAAGATAAGATGCTCAAAGTAAATGCAAACCGAGATTTAGAGTGGTTCGGTCAATCTTGACCTACTCCACTTTTGGCTTCCTCCACCGACGAGGTCACCGATGTCAACTAGAGGCCTTCCTTCAATAGGCGAAGGCCAACCACCCTTTTACAGTTTCACTCCTTTTGACAGGCTTAGGAGACAACCCTTATAGAATTTTCTCTCCTCTCTTTACAACTCAAAACTTGAAGAAAAGAGGGAGAAGAACTTTTGGCCTTTACAACAATTTTGAGCTCTAAGAATCACAGAAATAGATCAAGATTTCGGTGTAAGTTCATACCCTTTCAGTGCTGAATGGGTGGGGTATTTATAGGCCCCAACCCAGTTCAAATTTGGAGCTCAAAACTGTCAATTCCCGGAATTCCGGGATCAGGCGGTTGCACCTCCTGACTGGAGCGATTGCACCGCCTGGTAGAGCTCGAAGACTGAGCCTCTGGGCGGTGCTACCTCCTGTCAGGGGCGGTTGCACCTCCTGCCAAAGCTCGAAGACCGAGCTCAGGCGGTGCCACCGCCTGACTGAGGCGGTTGCACCTCCTGCCAGAGCTCGAAGACCGAGCTCAAGCGGTGCTACCTCCTGTCAGGGGAGGTTGCACCGCCCAGTCTCACTCGGAGATTGAGCCCAGGCGGTGCCACCTCCTGGCTGGGGCGGTTGCACCGCCCAGTCTCGCTCGGAGACTTAGCCTAGGCGGTGCCACCTCCTGGCTTGGGCGGTTGCACCTCCCAGCAGAAATCAGGGTCCGAATGGGTTGATCCATTCGACCCAATTTGGGTTTTTCAGGGGCCCAATTGCCCCAAGATTAAGTTAATGGGATCACCTCCCATTTCCAACTTAATCATTGTACTAACTACGATATTCCCTAAGACATTTACTGCAACTTGCTCCGGTGCGTCAATCGCTTCTTCCGGCGAGCTTCCGGTGAACTTCCGTCGATCATC
This sequence comes from Musa acuminata AAA Group, assembly GCF_036884655.1. Classification (NCBI taxonomy): domain Eukaryota; kingdom Viridiplantae; phylum Streptophyta; class Magnoliopsida; order Zingiberales; family Musaceae; genus Musa; species Musa acuminata. The sequence continues at coordinate 37,321,010 of NC_088356.1, read as the reverse complement.
CAATGAACCCTCGGTGATGCTCCTGCGGACTTCCGGCAAACTCCTGGACTTGCGACGATCCACTTGGCGAGTTCCGACAAGCTTCTTTGGCAAGCTCATGGACTTCTCGGATTTGTTCCCGCAGAACCTCCGACGAATGTCCGAACTTCCGTCGAACTCTCGAACTCCCAACGTGATCATTGTCTTGACTCCGGCGCAACTCCTGCTGCATGTCTTTCTTCCATCGTAGTTAATCCTGCACACTTAAAACAAAACTTCGATCGAGACAATTAATCCTAAGCAATTAACCAAGTTGTCTAGCATGTCATTGGTCCCTCGACGCTTCATCCGATTCTTCGGCGCATCGTCCTCTCCTGCAGCCTATTGCCCAATCGACCAGTTGACTCCGCAACTCCGATATCCTTGGCACAATACCCACTCTTCTTGGCCCGATGCCCGAGTCCACGACCCGAAGCCTTCTGTCGATAAGTCGACCGATCTACCGGCCCGACGTCCAATCTTCTGACATGTTCCTCCGGCACAACATGATTTTCCTGCTTTAATTGTCTCATCCTGATCAAAGCATCCTGCGTCACTCAAAACGCAGATTAAATCATAAACATATATCAATTAGTTTCATCATCAAAATACGAGATTCAACATTATCATGCATGAAGTGATTGTGCATTTAATATCTTGATGACTTGAAATTATGATAATGCACAAATGCATGTGATTTCTAATAACGATCAAAGCTTGAATTCAAGGTTGTGAATTCAAGTTTGTATGGTATATAGATAGGGGGAGTTAAGAATAAATCTTTCACTAATTGGTTATCATCATCAAAAAGGGGAGATTGTTGAATCTAATATTTTGATGATAATCAATTGGTAAATTATTTGACATAATCTATATATTGAGATAAGTGTGCAGGATTAACTACGATAGCGGTAAGGCATAAAGAAAATGATGGGCCGGAGTCGAAGATTCAGACGATGTACCGGGAGCTCACCGAGAGTTCGTGGAAGAATCGTCCAGAGTTCGTCGAAAGAATCACCGAGAGTTCGTCGGAAGATCACCGAGAGTTTGTCGGAAGATCACCATGAGTTCGTTGGAAGACTCATCGAGAAGTTCGCCGAAGGATCGTCGAGAGAAAAATCAACATACTAGACTAATTACTTGCCTTAAATGTAGTTAGAACTTTAATTGAGTTAAGATTGGGAGGTCATCCCACTTACTCAGTCAGGGGTCTTTAACAGGGCTGAATTGGGCCGGATTGAACAACCCATTCAGCACTTGAAATCACGGCCAATGGTGGCACCCCCTGGGACTCAGTCTCCCAGGTGTTCTGGGCTATGGTACCACCCAGACTAGGCGGTGGTATCGTCGGTAGTTAATGCTGTTAACGGTGGTACCGCCCTTGTCAAGCGGTGGTACCGCCAAAGCTCGGTGTCCGAGCTCTGTCAGGCTGTTGTACTGCCTAGACTAAGACGGTGGTACTGCCCAGTGTCAGGTGTCAAGTGATGGTACTACCCAATAATGACGGTGGTACCGTCAGTATCCCGAAAACCGGGGAAGTGATACTTTTTGGCTCCAATTCAGAAGCCATTGGGCCTATAAATACCTCATCCTTTTCTGCATGAAAGGGCACGAAAGTATTGGTATAATCTTGAATCTTTGAATTGTTAAAGAGTTGTAAAAGTGTTATAGTCCTCCTCTTCCTTTTCTAAGTATTGAGAACATTCAAGAGAGGTGTGAGACTTGTAAGGGTTATCTCCTAAACCCATGAAAAGGAGAAAGCACTGTAAAAGGTGGTTGGTCTTCGCCTATTGAAGGAAGGCCATTAGTGGACGTCGATGAACTCGACGGAGGAGGAATCCAAAAGTGGATATATGTCATAATGACCGAACCACTCTAAATTCTGCTTTGCATTTCGTCTTAAGCAATTTACCTTTTTTGCAAGCTACTTTACCTTCTTATTGCTTTCTCTACGCTCCCATATGCTTTCAAGTTAAAATATTTACGAAATAATTTTTGTCAGAATCGGATTTAATTGAAACGAAGACTTTTGAAATGGGTAATTTTTTCGCTGCACTAATTCAACCCCCCTCTTAGTGCCACTCTTAATCCTAACAAAGTATTCAAGACACATGAAGGGAGCCAGCATAAAAGATGGAATATGGAGCGAATGCACAAAGCTTTCCTTGGATAGAGGTGAAGGACATGAACTCTTGCAGAGGCAAGATATTGTATCATTTGATCTCCTATGTTTCTTTTTGCTATTTATAAAAAGAAGAGATTTGATGAAATAAATCATCTCTTATGGAATTCATAATTTGATATTATTATCTTCCATGACATGATGTGTAAGATCTAACATGTATTTGTATTCTTCCACTCTACTTCTTCCTTGTTTACAATAACAAAGGGGAGAAAGAAAATTACTAGCTTAAATGATAAACTTAGACATGTTAGATCTTCCAAATGCATAAATTCTTCTTATACATTTTTTGGATTATGAACTTGATCTCTTAAATTTTAGACTTGATCTTACATTTTTTATGATTAAAATAATGATTGGAATATTGAATGATGATTTGGAATCATACATTTTATATTTTGAAAATATTCATGATGAAAAATTGTTTTGACATTCATGACTTGAATTTTCATCTATGCTATTTACCTTTGTCATGGTTTAGAAATTGATGTAAAGGAAAAAAGAGATACAAAATTGTATTCTTTCCTTCTTTTTGACAATGACAAAGGGGGAGATAGCTAGCTTGCTAGCTAGCTTGCACAAGTCAAGAAGATGCAAAAACTTGCTTGCTTGCTTGCACATCTAAAGAGAAGATGCAAACGTACTTCATGTAGTTTGCTTCATGTAAAATATTGTATTTTGCTAACTTGATATCTTGTATTACTTTTCAAAAACTTTCTAGCCATCATACTTAAAAGAGAAGTAATACTTGCCAAATTGCTAGCTTGCATATTGTAAAATAATATAAAATTTTGCTAGTCTGCACTTTGCAAAGGAAGCAAAAATGGCACTTCTCAAAAGAGAAGAAAGAGCTAGCTATCTTGAACATCACTAGCTTGCCTATCTTAAAAAGCAAAAATACAAACTTACAAAATTTGCAATCATGCACGTCTTTAAAATTAATAATGATTTGGTGATTATGCATGTTGTAAAGTGATATAAAATTGTTAGCTTACACACTTCAACAAGAAAGCTATCTTGCATTTGCTTTCGAAATTTTTGCTAGCTTATATGTTGTAAACTTGCTATCTTACTATCTTGCATATCTAAAACTTGAAAGCTTGCATGATGTAGCACTTGCTAAATTTTCTAGCTTACAAATTGCATGATGATAAATGCAATGTTAGACATTATATCTCAAACACTTGATAGTTGGACTTCTTTTTATTGATGACAAAGGTGGAGAAGTATAATGTTATGCATAAGTTTATGATAACATGTTGCTTGGATTTTTGAATCCAAAAGTTCTATCAATATGGCATTTTGATAGGGGGAGTTTGTTTAAACTCCGGGAATTAAGGTTAACTCCATCATCAATTGGTTGTCATCATCAAAAAGGGGGAGATTGTTGAATCTCATATTTTGATGATGAAATCAATTGATAGTATTTATGATTTAATCTACGTTTTGAGTGATGCAGGATGCTTCGATCAGGGAGAGACAATTAAAGTTAGAAGAATTATGTTGGGCCAGAGGAAAACATGTCAGAAGATTGGACGTCGGGCCGGAGGATCGGTCGACGTATCGACAGAAGGCTTCGGGCTATGGATTCAAGCATCGGGCCAAGAAGAGCGGATATTGCGCTAAGGATGTCGAAGTTGCGGAGATTAACTAGCCAATTGGGCAATAGGCCGCAAGATCGGACGATGCGCCGAAGAATTGGATGAATCATCGATGGACCAATGACATGCCAAACAATATGATTCATGCTTAGTAATAATTGTCTAGATCGAAGTGTATTTTTGTATGTGCAGGATTAACTACGATAGCGAGACATAAAGCAAAATGAAGTTCCGGAGTCAAGAACACAATTTTGTTGGGAGTTCGAGAGTTCATTGGAAGTCCGGACGTTCGTCAGAAGTTCTACCGGAATTAACCGAGAAGTCCTGGAGCTTGCCAAAGAAGCTCGTCGGAACTCGCCAAGAAGATCATCGTGAAGTTCGGGAGTCCGCTGGAACATTGCTGAGAGATCGTCGGAAGTTCGTCGGAAGATCGCCGGAAGAAACCAGACTTATCTTGCTTAGAATATGTCTTAGGAATCGTAGTTAGCACATAATTAGAGTTGAGATTAGGAGGTAATCCCATCAACTCTGTTAGGGGCCAACTAGGCCCAAGTTGGACTGGTTTGGGCCAGATTCAAGGCCCAACTAGGATGCTGAAAGCCTAGCCGGCGGTGGCACCGCTTGGGGAATAGTACCCTGGGAAATTTAAGCGGTGGTGCCACCCAGGCTGGGCGGTGGTACCACCAGCAATAATGCTGCCAACGGTGGTACCGCCCCTATCAGGCGGTGGTACCGCCCAGTAGCAGATCCTGCGGTGGTAGTACCACCCAGGAATGGCGGTGGTACCACTAGTACCCAGGAAACCTAGGATGAGACCTTTTTAGGCTCCGAGTTTGAATAAACTTGAAGCTTATAAATACTCCTCTCATCCCTGGTTAACTAACACAAGCATAAAGAGTTTACAAGTAAGAAAACGATGTAGAAATCTCTTTAGAAATCCCCTCCTCTAGCTTAAACTTAGAATTCTGTTTAGAGAGGAATATGTGCTTGTAAAGGTTGTCTCCTAAACCTGTGAAAAGAAAAAGAGGGGTGTAAGAAGGAGGTTGATCTTCGCCTATTAAAAGAAGATCGATAGTAGATGCCAGTGGCCTCGAAGGAAGAGGAATCAGCGGAGTGGATATAGGTCATGACGACCGAACCACTATAAAAATCTGGTTTTCCTTTTCTTTTATGCAATTTATCTTACTGCAAACCTCCTTACTTTCTTACTACTTTCAACATGTTTACGAATATTCTTTTAAGTTTTTAAGTTGAGCAAGTTTCCAAAATCAATTTTATCGTACGAAACGAAAGAAATTTTCAGAACCGTGATTTTTACCGCTACACTAATTCCCCCCCCCCTCTTAGTGCCAACTCATTCCTAACATATAATCCATAATTCATAAAACCTATGCAATTTATAATCATACATTACATCACTTAATGATTCATAAAATCTAAAGCCAACTCAACTAAACCATAACCACATCATAAATCCACAAGTGTGAGAATCTATATAATCACAAAACTAACATGTACCACATGTTTATTTCTTATACAAATTAAACTTGACATTCCCAAAATCCCGACATACGAGGTACTTTTCAAAACTTTTACAAGATACATCAATCCAGATTTGTCGTTAATATTTCATTACACACAAAATGTACTTATACATCAACAACCTATCAACTACAAAAGATTTGCCCCAAAAACTTCTAGTTGTCCACTACCTCAGTCCAATTTAAACATTTTAGCAAGCGACAAGCTATCCTGAAAATTTTATATAGTAACGGAGTGAGCATTTAAAGCTCAACAAGCAACTAACGTATCCATGGCAAAGAGGATAATTTCAAACAAATAAGGTATCAAATTACAAGATAGGGATATAAGAGTTCATAGATAGCCACTCATCCAATGCAGAATTACAATATCATTTCATTCAAAACATGTTTTTTTATAACAATTAAGGAAAGGTAATCGAAGTATATTATTGGCATAAGGAATATTTTGGAGTATATCCATGGCATATGGAATATTTCAATGTATATCAAAGACATATAAACATTTCGGAGCATATCAAAAAATAAATATGAAACAAAAGCTCAAATGTCATATATGACATTGCATTCATTTCATCTTATCCAAAGTGTGCATAGCAACACATAACCAAACCTTTGGATATCATATCAAACATATAAACGGTGAAGTGGGATCATAAGATAACATAGTTTATCCATTTCTGAATTACTACTAAACATAAGTCTCTCACGTTTGGGAGCTGTATCTACCCATGTCTGAGTAAAGTCATAGGGGGCCGGCAGAGCATCACAGACTCTAAGCATAACTCTCTTTACCATTTCTAGCAAAGGTTTATATTATCCTACAAATACTAGAGTACAAAATGACATTGTGAATAACAAAATTGGCACATATCAGAAGCACATGCGAAACAACGGAATGCATGTGCTTATACAAAACATTGCGATACAAATATAAAGTTTACATAACATATTTAGGTATACAAATAATTAAAGGAAAAAGTATACAAGATTTCAAAACAATAATATAAAGCTTAACTGAAGTAAGGATTTTAGCATAAATCAATTTTCAAAGAGATGAAATAAGAATAGATGAAATCGATCAAAGCTCAATTTTGATAGAATTTGAGTGATACATTACATAAATTATTTAGATAACTAATTATACTCCAAATTATACAAATAAGGTGTCATTCAAAATATGTATTAATCTAATTTTAGATAAATTAAGTTTTGTATGAATTGGAGTTTCGAACAAGGAGTTATAAATAGTTTAGTAACCAAAGGTCAAAGAATATTATATTTGTTTTACAGAATTCATAGAGTTGATTAGAATATATACTTCAATAGGCATTGATACTCCAAATCTTTCAAATCAAGTATATACAGAAAGATATATGAGTGTAGTTTCTAATAAATTATTTTTCATATATATTAGAGTTTCCAATAGAGAGTTATAAGCAAAAGAGTACTGAAAGGTCAGAATCAACAATCTCTATATTACAGATTTTATTGGGTCAGTTGAAATAATAGTTTGGATAGGTACTTAGACTCCAAATGTATCGATATTAGTGTCAAAAGAAAGAGCTTGAGTTTAATTTCGGATAAATTTAGTTTCTCCTAAATCCAAAATAGTTACAGAAAGTTATTGCTTGAAAAATACAGAAAGGTCAAATCTCAAAAAAATTCCATATTCATAGTTTTATTCCCAAACGATAGAAATATAATGTATAAAGCCAAAATCTTCCAAAACTTTTAGAATTAAGATGAAATCAGAAATCAAGATTTCTACAGGAATGGGTTAGAACACTTGCCTTAAAAAATTTGATTCCCAAATGTAGAGAATTGATGTAAAACCTCAAGCCAAAGCAAGCTTCTTCTTCTTCTACTTCAATTTCTCTTCCCTTCTCTTCTCAAGCCTATGCTAGCTGCAACTCCTTTATTAAGTTCTCTTTTAATTTCTCCTCTAATTATATTAGGTTTGGCTAATATAAGGATTGCAAAGTGACAAGCATGCATAAAAGAAACTTAGGTGTCATCTATAGAACAAACATAGGTGGCACCATCCTTAAGTTCTTGTGACATATTGTTGAATCTCGTATTTTGATGATGAAACTCCTTGATATATGTTTATGATTTAATCTGCGTTTTGAGTGACGCAGGGTGCTTCGATCAGGATGAGACAATTAAAGCAGGAACATCATGTTGTGCCGGAGGAACATGTCAGAAGATTGGACGTCGGGTCGGTGGATCGGTCGACGTATCGACAGAAGGCTTCGGGTCGTGGACTCGGGCATCGGGCCAAGAAGAGCGGGTATTGTGCCAAGGATATCGGAGTTGCGGAGCCAACAGGCCGATTGGGCAATAGGCTGCAGGAAAGGACGATGCGCCGAAGAATCGGACGAAACGTCGAGGGACCAATGACATGCCGGACAACTTGGTTAATTGCTTAGGATTAATTGTCTCGATCGAAGTTTTTGTTTTAAGTGTGCAGGATTAACTACGATGAAAGTTAGACAAGCAGCAGGAGTTGCGCCGGAGTCAAGTTCATGATCACGTTGGAAGTTCGAGAGTTCGACGGAAGTTCGGACGGTCGTCGGAGGTTCTGCGAGAACAGATCCGAGAAGTCCAGAAGCTTGCCAAGCGAAGCTCGTCGGAACTTGCCAAGTGGATCGTCGCAAAGTCCAGGAGTTTGCCGGAAGTCCGCAGGAGCATCACCGAGGGTTCATCGGATGATCGACGGAAGTTCGCCGGAAACTCGCCGGAAGAAGCGATTGACGCACCGAAGCAAAGCTGCAGAAATTGTCTTAGAACTAATCGTAGTTAGCACATTGATTAAGTTGGAAAATGGGAGGTGATCCCATTAACTTAATCTTGGGCCAATTGGGCCCGAATTCGGACTGGTTTGGGCCAAGTTTGGAGCCCAACCAGTGATCTGGAATAGTGCCAGGAGGTGCAACCGCCTAGGCCAGGAGGTGGCACCGCCTGGGCTAAGCCTCCCAGCGAGACTGGGCGGTGCAACCTCTCCAGCCGGGAGGTGGCACCGCCTGAGCTCAGTCTTCGAGCTAGACTGAGCGGTGCAACCTCCCCAGCAGAGAGGTGGCACCGCCTGAGCTCAGTCTTCGAGCTAGACTGGGTGGTGCAACCTCCCTGACAGAGAGGTGGCACCGCCTGAGCTCAGTCTTCGAGCAAGACTGGGCGGTGCAACCTCCCTGGCAGAGAGGTGGCACCGCCTGAGCTCGGTCTTCGAGCTCTGCCAGGCGGTGCAACCTCTCCAATCAAGAGGTGCAACCGCCTGATCCCAGAATTCCGGGATTTGATTGTTTTGAGCTCCAAATTTGAATTGAGTTGGGGCCTATAAATTCCCCACCCATTCAGCACTGAAAAGATACAGACCTACACCGAAATCTTGATCTTTTCTGTGATTCTAAGAGCTCAAAAGTGTTGTAAAGCCTTTAAGTCTCCTCCTTCTGTTCTTCAAGTTTTCAGTTGTAAAGTGAGGAGAGAAAGGTCTGTAAAGGTTGTCTCCTGAGCCTGTCAAAAGGAGAGAAACTGTAAAAGGGCAGTTTGGCCTTCGCCTATTGAAGGAAGGCCCCTAGTTGACGTCGGCGACCTCGTCGGTGGAGGAAGCCAAAAGTGGAGTAGGTCAAGGCTGACCGAACCACTCTAAATCTCTGGTTTGCGTTTATTTTTTAGCACTTTATCATTACTGCAAACCTCCTTCATTACTACTGCTCTCTGCGCTTTCACGAACAAGTTCTAAGTGCTGTTCTTCCGAATCTGCATTCAGACATAAATTCGTATTTTCGTACATTACAGTTTACGTTTACGTTTGATTCTGCAGAACTGTCTTCCGTGCTTTTACGAACGAGTTTCTTTGCAGTTTACACTTACATTTTGATCCTATTGATAACTGCAAACTGTCCTCTACAATTTTACGAACGAGTTTCAACATTTAGACGTAAAACTGCATTTAGACGTAAATCGGCTTTCCTCGCACAATCATCAGATCTCAGTTCACGTTTACATCTTGATTTCAACTGCATACTGCCTTCTGCGAGTATACAAACGAGTTTCAAAGTTCAGACGTAAATCTGCGTTTAAGACGTAAATCTGCGTTTAGACGTAAATCTGCGTCTAGACGTAAATCTGCGTTTAGACGTAAATCTATTTTTTGCATATTACTTTTTGAGCTGTACAACAGCAGCACATTGTCTTTATACTTCTGCTTAAACTGCTCCTAGACGCAAACTGTGTTTAGACGCAATCTGCGCTTAGACGCAATCTGCGTTTAGACGCAATCTGCGCTTAGACGCAATCTGCGCTAAGACGCAAACTGCGCTTAGACGCAATCTGAGTTTAGACGCAATTTGCATTTAGACGCAAACTGCGTTTAGACGCTAACTGTGTTTAAACGTAAACTGCACTTAATCATAAGTAATCTTAGAATCGGCTTTTGCGTCAAAATAGTCTTTATCGAACGAACGCAGCTTTCGTTTTTTAATCGCTGAAAAATATCCGCTGCACTAATTCACCCCCCCCCCCCCTCTTAGTGCTCTCGATCCTAACAATTGGTATCAGAGCGGGGTATTTCTCATTTCGGATTTACACCCGAGAGAAATGGCTCTTCAAGAGGGCTTTTCAATCTTTCGTCCACCGTTCTTTAACGGATTGGACTACACTTATTGGAAAACTCGAATGAGAGTTTTCTTGATTTCTCTAAATCTGGATTTATGGAATATCGTTGAAAACGGTTTTCAACTTCCCTCTAAACCGATGAACGAATGGTCGGATTTAGAGAAGAAGTATTTTTCTTTAAACGCAAAGGCTATGAATGCCTTATTTTGCGCTTTGGACAAAAATGAGTTCAATCGGGTTTCTTTGTGCGAAACGGCTTTCGATATTTGGCGTGCTCTTGAAATCACGCACGAGGGAACTAGTAGAGTCAATGACTCGAAAGTTAATATTTTACTGCATGATTTCGAGCTTTTTCATATGAAACCAAGCGAAACCGTTGTTGACATGTACACCCGTTTTACGGATGTCGTCAATGGTTTAAAATCACTTGGTAAAAGCTTTTCGGATTTTGAACTCGTTAACAAAGTTTTGCGCTCACTTTCTAAAACTTGGGATTCAAAAGTAATTGCTATTCAAGAATCGAAAAACTTGAACCAATTTCCACTTGAAGAACTAATTGGTTCATTGATCACATATGAAATGACGTGCAATGCACGTGAAGAACTTGAGAACCACCTTCCAAAGAACAGGAAGGATTTGGAACTCTGGACAAATGAATGCCACTTGAGCGATGACTCAAGTGATGAGGACAATGATGAACAAAACAACCTTCCAAAGAACAGGAAGGATTTGGGACATAGAACATTTGAAGACCACTCGAGCATAAGCTCAAGTGATGGTGAACTTAAACTACAAATGAAACGAAAATTAAAAAGCAAAAAGAATCAAACTACTTGCTTTAAACGCAAGAAGAAGAACAAAAATTGGGATGAATCGAGCTCCTCCGAAGAAGAGAAAGTCAACAAAAGCAAGGCGGCAAACTACGCCTTAACAGCCCACAATGATGAGGTAATCGAAATCCCCCTAATTTATTTTGAAATTACTTGATGCTTTCATGATATATTTTTCTATTTTAGTTTAGAATTAATTTTCTTAAAAATTACATGTTAAAAAATTATTATGATCATACTAAGTAATTTCGAAAATGATAATATTGCATATTTTATGAAAAACAAATAAAATGATCTTGATTGAAAATATGAAATCATGGTTAAGAAGTAATAATGTGCATTACGTTGATTTTCATTGTTATTTCTCGATTTTGATTAAAGATCATGTTTGATTTGAAGAAATGCATAATGATGAAATTAAATATTTCAATTGACAATTTCATGCATGAGATATACATGATGATTTTTGTGATTGATGGTTTTATGATGAAATTCATTTTACGATCCTAAACGTTGATGCATGTTTTCATTTGACATAAATGAAAAGGCATGCTAACATGAAATCGATCACTTAAGATGAAACACTTAAAAAAGGAGAGAAATATATGAATTGATGCTATAAACACTATGCTATGATTATCCCATGCTTGCATCACCAAGAAATATATGATTGCTATCATTGCTATATGCCCTGTATCAAGATATCAAACAAAAATTTGCATCATACGAGCTGATATCTTACCATGTGATGCAATGCTACACTTGCCAAAATATTCGAAATGTGTACATCATGCCCTGTATCAAGATATCAAACAAAATCTTGCTTCACAGTTTTACGCATTGATATCTTACTATATGATGAAATGCTACAATTGATGAACACTTGAAATGTAATCCTCTATCTTATTGATTTTTCAATAAATCTATGCTTGTCATACATGAATTTATTGAATGTAATTTTGAGGATGATTTCAGATTTGACAAATGCTTGATTCGTATTTACGACATAAGATACACTTTAAATATGAATCATGCATCAATCATGTTAAATGCTTCAATCATTTTCTATCTTTAGAGTTCTCGATTTTGATGAAATACAAGTGATAAATTCATTTATGATATCTTGTAAATCACTTGAATTATGAATGAGTTTTTTTTTTTATGATGCGTTAAAAGAATCACTTAAAAAGAAAATGCTTTTCCCATCTTATCGAGATTAATGATTTCATGATATTGTGTGAATCTCGAAATTGATTTTGATGAAATAGTAATAACGTTATTCATGTTATGAATCTCAAAAATGATAATATGCTTCATGTGATAATATGAATACACGAAACACTTATGATATGATTTTTATACAATTCCGTGTATTCATAAAATATTTATCTCCTCATCCAATAACTTTTCTTGATATTCCTTATGAGATGAAATGAAATAATGCATGAAATACAAATGAGGAGTTATTGATCATGCATGGTAGGATATAATTTGACAAAATTGATACCATCATGATATGAAACATTTATGATTTGCAATTATGCATGCAATACTTGTGCTTTCTAATTATGATGTGATGTATTGCATATGATGTAAATCATGATGAGTGCTAAGTTACACATTTTGAGAAGAAATTGCTATATTGAAACATTAATGTAATTATGAATGATGATATGATATTATGCATGTAATACTTCAACTTATGATAATGCAATGATAAAATATTCATGATGAAAAATTATCTTGACATTCATAACTTGATTATTCATCCTTTGTCATGATTTTGAAATCGTTGTAAAAGGAAAAAGAACTACAAAACTGTATTCTTCCTTTCTTTTTGACAATGACAAAGGGGGAGATAGCTAGCTTGCACAAGTCAAGAAGATGCAAAAACTTGATTGCTAACTTGCTTATTTCAAGAAGCAAAAATTGTCTTCTTGAAAATCACTATCTTGAATATCTCAAGGAGCAAGACTTGCAACCTGCACATTACAATAGGAAGCAATAATCATGAGCCTACACAAGAAAGTTATCTTGCATTTGCTTTCGAAGTTTTTGCTAACTTGTATATCGTAAAAAAATTGCTAGCTTGTAGTCTAAAGAGAAGCGAAAAGTGGCTATCTCAAAAGAAGCAAATGTGCTATCTTGCCTATCTCAAGAGGCAAAAATGCTAACTTGCACATCTAGCAAAACTTGCATATCTCAAGAAGCAAGAGTTGCTTTCTTGAACATCTCTAAATTGCTAGCTTGCATGTTCTAAAAGTGCTATCTTGTATACTGTAGAACTTGCATATCTGAAACTTGATAGCCTGAATATTCTAAGCATGATGTAACATTTGCTAAAATTTTTGGCTTCAAAACTGCATGATGATAAAACTTGATATTATGTTTTTCATGCAATGAGTTGAACCAATATCACAAACACTTGATTGTGATACTTCTCCTTTTTGTTGATGACAAAGGGGGAGAAGTATGTTGATGACATGACATGTGATGCATAAGTTTATGCATATGTTCATGTTGACGTGTTGCAAGTATTCATGATGAATATTGCAATGACTTGAATTCAGTTTGAATTCAAGGTTCTATCAATATGGCATATTGATAGGGGGAGTTTGTTTAAACTCTGGGAGTTAAGGTTAACTCCGATTATGATGACATGTTGCTTAGATTTTTGAATCTAAGAGTTTCTATCAATAAGGTATATTGATAGGGGGAGTTTGTTTAAACTCCGGGAGTTAAGTTTAACTCCGTCATCAAGTAGTTGTCATCATCAAAAAGGGGGAGATTGTTGAATCTCGTATTTTGATGATGAAACTCCTTGATATATGTTTATGATTTAATCTGCGTTTTGAGTGACGCAGGGTGCTTCGATCAGGATGAGACAATTAAAGCAGGAACATCATGTTGTGCCGGAGGAACATGTCAGAAGATTGGACGTCGGGCCGGTGGATCGGTCGACGTATCGACAGAAGGCTTCGGGTCGTGGACTCGGGCATCGGGCCAAGAAGAGCGGGTATTGTGCCAAGGATATCGGAGTTGCGGAGCCAACAGGCCGATTGGGCAATAGGCTGCAGGAAAGGACGATGCGCCGAAGAATCGTACGAAACGTCGAGGGACCAATGACATGCCGGACAACTTGGTTAATTGCTTAGGATTAATTGTCTCGATCGAAGTTTTTGTTTTAAGTGTGCAGGATTAACTACGATGAAAGTTAGACAAGCAGCAGGAGTTGCGCCGGAGTCAAGTTCATGATCACGTTGGAAGTTCGAGAGTTCGACGGAAGTTCGGACGGTCGTCGGAGGTTCTGCGAGAACAGATCCGAGAAGTCCAGAAGCTTGCCAAGCGAAGCTCGTCGGAACTTGCCAAGTGGATCGTCACAAAGTCTAGGAGTTTGCCGGAAGTCCGCAGGAGCATCACCGAGGGTTCATCGGATGATCGACGGAAGTTCGCCGGAAACTCGCCGGAAGAAGCGATTGACGCACCGAAGCAAAGCTGCAGAAATTGTCTTAGAACTAATCGTAGTTAGCACGTTGATTAAGTTGGAAAATGGGAGGTGATCCCATTAACTTAATCTTGGGCCAATTGGGCCCGAATTCGGACTGGTTTGGGCCAAGTTTGGAGCCCAACCAGTGATCTGGAATAGTGCCAGGAGGTGCAACCGCCTAGGCCAGGAGGTGGCACCGCCTGGGCTAAGCCTCCCAGCGAGACTGGGCGGTGCAACCTCTCCAGCCGGGAGGTGGCACCGCCTGAGCTCAGTCTTCGAGCTAGACTGAGCGGTGCAACCTCCCCAGCAGAGAGGTGGCACCGCCTGAGCTCAGTCTTCGAGCTAGACTAGGTGGTGCAACCTCCCTGACAGAGAGGTGGCACCGCCTGAGCTCAGTCTTCGAGCAAGACTGGGCGGTGCAACCTCCCTGGCAGAGAGGTGGCACCGCCTGAGCTCGGTCTTCGAGCTCTGCCAGGCGGTGCAACCTCTCCAGTTAAGAGGTGCAACCGCCTGATCCCAGAATTCCGGGATTTGATTGTTTTGAGCTCCAAATTTGAATTGAGTTGGGGCCTATAAATTCCCCACCCATTCAGCACTGAAAAGATACAGACCTACACCGAAATCTTGATCTTTTCTGTGATTCTAAGAGCTCAAAAGTGTTGTAATGCCTTTAAGTCTCCTCCTTCTGTTCTTCAAGTTTTCAGTTGTAAAGTGAGGAGAGAAAGGTCTGTAAAGGTTGTCTCCTGAGCCTGTCAAAAGAAGAGAAACTGTAAAAGGGCAGTTTGGCCTTCGCCTATTGAAGGAAGGCCCCTAGTTGACGTCGGCGACCTCGTCGGTGGAGGAAGCCAAAAGTGGAGTAGGTCAAGGCTGACCGAACCACTCTAAATCTCTGGTTTGCGTTTATTTTTGAGCACTTTATCATTACTGCAAACCTCCTTCATTACTACTGCTCTCTGCGCTTTCACGAACAAGTTCTAAGTGCTGTTCTTCCGAATCTGCATTCAGACGTAAATTCGTATTTTCGTACATTACAGTTTACGTTTACGTTTGATTCTGCAGAACTGTCTTCCGTGCTTTTACGAACGAGTTTCTTTACAGTTTACACTTACATTTTGATCCTATTGATAACTGCAAACTGTCCTCTACAATTTTACGAACGAGTTTCAACATTTAGACGTAAAACTGCATTTAGACGTAAATCGGCTTTCCTCGCACAATCATCAGATCTCAGTTCACGTTTACGTCTTGATTTCAACTGCATACTGCCTTCTGCGAGTATACAAACGAGTTTCAAAGTTCAGACGTAAATCTGCGTTTAAGACGTAAATTTGCGTTTAGACGTAAATCTGCGTCTAGACGTAAATATGCGTTTAGACGTAAATCTGTTTTTTGCAGATTACTTTTTGAGCTGTACAACAGCAGCACATTGTCTTTATACTTCTGCTTAAACTGCTCCTAGACGCAAACTGTGTTTAGACGCAATCTGCGCTTAGACGCAATCTGCGTTTAGACGCAATCTGCGCTTAGACGCAATCTGCGCTAAGACGCAAACTGCGCTTAGACGCAATCTGAGTTTAGACGCAATCTGCATTTAGACGCAAACTGCGTTTAGACGCTAACTGTGTTTAAACGTAAACTGCACTTAATCATAAGTAATCTTAGAATCGGCTTTTGCATCAAAATAGTCTTTATCGAACGAACGCAGCTTTCGTTTTTTAATCGCTGAAAAATATCCGCTGCACTAATTCACCCCCCCCCCCCCCCCCCCCCTCTTAGTGCTCTCGATCCTAACACATATGTCCTTTATTTTTTTTTAACTTAATGTGAATCTTCGATAAATCATATCAATTTTCTAAGATTCACATTTAGGTCTCTAGCCATAAATTTTTAATATTAAATTATTTAATATAAAAAAAATATTAAATAATCCTCATATTTACAAATAGGTCCTTACATTACAAACAAGCCTTTACAAAATTTTCAAAAATGAGAGATGTTATACTCTCTTCTCCTAAAAGAAAAGTTTAGTCCTCTAAATTTATCATACCTCCTTCGATGAAAAGGTGAGAATAAGCTTTCTTCATTTCTTCCTCTAGCTTCCAGGTTGTTTCCTCCCTAGAATGATACCTCCAAACCACTTTAACTAGAGGGATGACTCGATTCCTCTCTAGAAAAGGTGAGTAGGCTCCTCCATATGAGACAAGTTTTTATCAATCATAATCGGCTCATACTTAATGATATGAGAGGGATCAAGTATATACTTTCTAAGCATTGGAACATGAAATATATCATGGATATGATACAATGATGGTGGCAATGCAATCTTATAAGCGATAGAATCAATTCTCTCAAGGACCTCAAAAGGTCCAATAAATCTTGGGCTGAACTTTCCTTTCTTCCCAAATCTTACAATGCTTTTAGAATGGGAGACCTTTGTTGAATCTCGAATTTTGATGATGAAACCAATTGATAGCATTTATGATTTAATCTACATTTTGAGTGACACGAGATTAGTTTCGATCAAGAAGAGATAAATTGATTGAAATAGGAAGAATCGAATATTGGGCCAGAGTTGAACATATTTAGAGATTGGATGTCAGGCCAAAGGATCAGTCGACGTGTTGGTAGAAGGCTTCGGTCCATCAATTCGGGCATCGTGCCAAGAAGATCGGACATTGCGCTAAGGAGATCGGATGTTGTGAGAAGACAATATGATTGGGCAACGCACCGAAGGAGAGGACAATATGTTGAAGGATCGAATGAAGCACCAGAAGAACCAATGTCATACCAGACAACATATAATTTGTGCTATGTAATAATTTGTCTAGATCAAGTTAGATTAGGTCTAATTGAGTTTGTTTAGAATGTAATCAAGCCAACTCAATTATGGGCCTACTAGGCCTAAAGTGAAGCTATTTTGGGCCAAGAGAAAGGCTCATTTAGTAACCCAAATGTTGGGTCAAGGACCGATGGTGCCATCACCAGGGGCTCAGTCTCCAAGACATAGTCTCTGAGACTATGTCAAGCGGTAGTACCATCAAACTGGGCAATGGTACCACCTAGTGTCAAGCGATGGTACCGCTAGTCTGGGCGGTGGTACCACCAGACTAAGCGATGGTGTCGTCTAGTGTTAGTGCTGCATGTGGTAGTATCGCCCAGCACAAGCGGTGGTACTACTAGGACTTTTTGACTCGACGTGATTTTTACGTACACACTAATTTACCCCCCCTCTTAGTACTGACTCAATCCTAACAGTTGGTATCATAGCAAGGTTACTCTCGATTTGGTTTAAAACCCAAGAGAGATAACAAACATTACTACCAAGGAAGTTAAGGAAAACAGAATCGGTGCAAACCCTACAACATGATGGCAAAGGCCATGCATGGGAGTTGTAGTCTATCTTTCAATCGACCAAGGGAAACCTTGGAGAACACAAAGGTGTTAAAGCAGTGGGTTGAAAGAGGTGAGGAAACGACGATGAGTCCAAAAGGGCTTAGCTACCCAAAACCAAGCATCGGTTAGAATGGATATGGACTCGAAGGAGTGTCATAATGCCGCAAAGGCAGATCTACCGATCACGAAGAAAGGGATGAAGATGCGAGGCGATAGATAATAGGGCTGTGAGTATGGTAGCACC
This sequence comes from Musa acuminata AAA Group, assembly GCF_036884655.1. Lineage (NCBI taxonomy): Eukaryota > Viridiplantae > Streptophyta > Magnoliopsida > Zingiberales > Musaceae > Musa > Musa acuminata. The sequence goes on along the minus strand of NC_088356.1, from coordinate 37,303,097 downwards.
ATGGTACCATAGAGACGGGACTTCCGTGAAATCATCAATCCCTTGCTCTCATAGAGGGAAAGCGCTTAGTCATGAAATGGGCCGAGGAGATAGAGAATGCAGAGGCAAACTCCAAATATCGAGACAAGACTAAAGGGCAGAGGCCAGGAAACTTCGTAAGACCGGTGTCAACGAGCTTCTTATCAAGATAGCCGAAAGTAAAGGACCTCGGGTTGATGCAAGAGTGCTCGACCAAGGAACGAAGTAGGCAGTATGCAATATTGTACCATTCCGACTTAGAAGAGTAGGCGGCAAAGATAATAGAGAAGATAGTACAATCTTAGAGGCGACTAAAGCTATTAGAGACTCACTCCAAGATGGGGTGAAAACTTCTTGCATTCCATAAGTTCGATGGCATTGAGAAGGTGAATCATAGTAACTAACTCAATGCAAAGAGTGTAAACACTTTAAGAGCTTCAGAAGTATAAGCAAAGAGCAGGTGAAGGCTAATAATCAGCTCAATGCATGGAGTACAACCCTCGAGGAGGCGGGCGAAGTTAAGTAACCTTTGCCTTCTCAACTCTTAAAAGAATGGGCGAAACCGAGTACCTCAATTCTCTTATCTATCCAACAGAGAAGCTCTACATAGGTTCAAAGACCCTTCGAAGAAATCTATTAGAAGACAATAGTTATAAATCATCACCAATGGTGATCAGTGCTATTAAGAGTAGATTGTCTGTTTCATTGCCCAATGGAATGCCAATCGAAAGCGAAAGTGATGCGAACCTACTTGAAAGTGACAAGTAGGTGAAAGAAGAGTACCTCAATTCTCTTATCTATCCAACAAAGGAGCTCTACATAAGTTCAAAGACCCTTCGAAGAAATCTACTGGAAGACAGTAGTTATCAAATCATTACCAATGGTGATCAGTGCTACTAAGAGTAGATTGTTTGTTTCATTGCCCACTGGAATGCCAATCGAAAGCGAAAGTGATGAGAACCTACTTGAAAGTGACAAGTAGGTGAAAGAAGAGTCAATGGGCAAATTTTATGAAGGAATGAACCAAAAACTTCAAAAGTTTAGGAGGCGATGCTCGTTAAAGCTCCAACAGGCATCCACCCAATTCAAGCGGCATGAGGCATTTAAGAGACTAACGCATATTAAGGATGGTCTTTTCCTTCATCTAAAAGATCTGTAGGAGCCAATAATGATCAACACAACTCAGCCAACCTCACACTAAAATCAGAGTCATTGGCGAGTTGAAGCAGCATGGCGGATTAAAAGTTCGACTGCCCAACAACAACAATGGAGAGTAATTGGGAGCCAAGAGGCGCATTGCAGTTGGACCAGAAGATTAAAGACTCAGCAAAGGCAAGGAGTTACAACATCAGTAAGGGCTTCGACGAGGACGTCGAAGAAATAAGTGGGGGAGAATGTCACAGACAAAATTGTAAATGGGGTGTTCGATGTACTTATGTATATCCGTGTCTTTTGATTTTGTTTATGCTTTGCATAGCATATAAAGGGCTGGTAGTAGGCTTAACAGCCTCATTTTCTTTTGTTTTGGTAGCCGTCCTAAGCTTGCAAACAAATGTTGTATCATGTGGGCACTTGTGGGGATTTCGATTTGTAGTGGATTATTTTGGACCCTTTGTTGTGCGGTCGTTCAGAGCTTGTAAATTCTATTTGTAATTTACATTGGCTATGAAGCATTTACTAAAATAATTACTTATAGATCCCAAGTGAGGTGCTTTCTCTAATATGTTTTCTCTTTTGTAGGTTCTAAGGGACCATAGGAGATTTCGGATAGGCCGACCTTTGCGGACTGACATGCAAGGGTGCCACACGACTTAGGCAAAACCAACTAAGTCTGTGACATGGCAGTACCACCACCCATGCCTGCATTAGGTCATTAGTTTGGTCTTTTAATGGGCCCAATTGAGCTCGAGTTTAAGCTCATTGGCTTTCTTGATAAGTTGGCATGGTCTCGACTTAATACCAACTCAATTTGACCCAGAAATACTTCGATCAAGACTTTATAATCTAACCACATAAACCACATATCCGACATAATTACAATTACGAAGCTTTTAGTACATTGTATGCCATTCCAACATATCATCGATCTTCCGGCACTTCCTCCGAACTTTCGATACATCATCCTTTCCTTCAACATATCGCTTGATATATCATTATGTGACTTTCCCATAATATCCGAGCTTTTGGCACAATATCCGATCCTTTCGGCATGATGCTTGAACTTCTATTATGAAATATAATCTTCAGTACATCGACCAATCCTCCTTTTATAACAAAAGAAGACAATCACAAACTTTCTTCTCCTCCTTCGAAAGAATAAAAAAATATTCTAAACAAGGAGAAAGATAACTCTTTAAGGAAAACTACTCTAATATACATTTGGGAACTTCATAGTACTAACTTGAGCGTTAGAGGGATTGGGTCAAAAAACCTCTCCTATCCTCGATCATGGTGCAGGTGGTGTCTCAGAGCCACCTAGATGCCATCTTGAATCCATCTCGGGAGCATAATATTTTTACCTCAAGGAGACCTCGAACATTCCAACGCATACGGGAGTTGACCATGTCCAACTGTCCAAGATGTCAATGACATTTTCCCTCAATACTTACATATGCCAAGTTAACCTGTCAAATAATATTTTCTCATTAGACCATCGATCATAAAACTAATATTATATTTTATTATGTAATAAATGAGCACTTAAGGTACATATATGTCTGTAAAAAAAAAAATTACACACACCTTGATATTATCTTTTGCACCGGTCAATTGTTTTCTATCCACGAATTAAAGTGAGATACGAGATAAGTGATAATCGATATTTTATCTCTTGGGTTAGATTTGATCATTCAAATCAAAACTGAAATGGGTCACCGTTCCTCATTCTTGAGGTTTGAAATTAGAATCGGAACCCTTTAGAAAAATAAAAATATAAATGGTCAAATGTCTACTCTTCCAAGACTTAATAAACAACTAATTGGAACCTGATTTTGGTTCAGAAATGGAATCAGAATCATTAATTTCTTAATCAAAATCAGAATCATCGATTCTTATTCTAAAATCGAAATCACCTGGAATCCAATTTAGTTCAGTTCCTTGGTAGAACGGGAATCGTTTTGAAACTATGATAGTTCAAAAGGTCAAATATTGGACATATTTTTCTAACCCAAAGTCAAGTTCTTCCTCATGCAACCAAACTTGTATCCCTATTCATAAACCGATCGAAAGTAACGTTAGAAAATAAAACGGCAGTGCCACAACACAACACAAAACTGGTCCGAGAAAGACACCGTGGAAGCCACGAACTTAGACAAGTCGAAGGCATCTGGAGATTGATCTCAGACAACCGTTTGCTGCTTCGATGGCCAATCCGATTGGTTTGGTCTGCGGACTCGGTGTTGCGGGTCAAAGATCACGCAGTCCCAAGACAGCTACTGCCTACTCGTGCAGACTTTTCCACGGTTATCACGCACCTCTTTGGCACGTGGCTTCGTGGTGTGGATGTCGAGTGGGTGTCCTCCCACCCACCATTGCTTTCTATGCTTCACCAGCAATGTTTCTGTCTCGAGTCGTGGGCTAAGTGGCGGCGAAAGTGACGACTTCCAGGTGTCTGGCAGCAGGTGTAAGCTGTCTTGACGCTCCGTCACATGAAGAATGGCCACGGACGAACGGTCTACGAACTATCCCGCACGCGCAAGACTCTGTCATTTGCTGGTCTAACTGTCACTCCGACACTTGGTAGATAGCCCGTAGCCGCAGACGGTAGAACAGTAGAGGTGGTGATAGGGGCAAGATTGTCCATTCACCGTCGACGCAAGAAACTTGACCACTGGATCCAAACTGGCGTATGACGACAAAAAGCCGTACAAAATATTTTTCGAATTAGGAATTTTCGGAGAATATTTTTTCTACAGGCTCGTGGAGGATTGTACGACGGTGTTGGCAGGTGTTTGACTCTCTCTCCCCAATTCCTCTCCGGTTTCGGTGTCTCTGGCCCGAGCTAACTTCGTGATCAGAGAGATCGATTTAGCTCTCGTCCACAGATAAGATCAGATATATTTGGTCCTGATATGGATTTAGAATCAACGGCTCTGATTTTATTTTTAAAATCTATAAATTTATTATATCAATTTTGAAATTGAAATTGAACCGGATTCTGATTTAACTGTCTATCTTTTTTTTTCTTAAAATATTTTTTAGTTAATTATTTATTAAATTATTAGAAGCGTCATATTGGTTATTTAGAGGGAAATTCAAATTGTAAGAACGAAAACGATAGAACTCGTTTCCAGTTCGATTTCAAACTGGTTTCAGTTTGAATCGTGATCGGATATAGCTCCATCCTCTGCCTCTCATTTCTCGTCCCATCGTGTGATCGAACTCTAAAGATGTCCGACTCACCTCCTTCGTTCATCTCAGCCCTGCATCAAGTCGAGGCGATTGAGAGAGAGAAAAGTATGTGGGGAACCTTGACTTGCAACAAGCAAAGTTTGATTTAGGTCAATTTAGTGGCCCCCCAATGCAAACGATCGTGTCTGAAGCAAGGCCGAACAGCATGAAAACGTCCGACCCGACCTAAGAAGTGACATTTGTACATCAATCTTTGTGCCACACCAACCTATAATCATCAATCTAAAAAGTGATCGAAGATGATGATGATGATGATGATGATGATGATGACGATAGTAATAACAATGTTGATGATGATTCCAATGCAATTCTGCTTGATGGGTGCAACAAACTTGTTGATGGTTCAACAAATACTGAGACGAGTTGGGAAGAAGGGTTGGGATATGGTGGTGGAAACGTGATCATGTCAAGTTGTGGAGCTGATCCAAAATAGTTCCACCAACCCAAACCCACCTCACTGATCTGTCATCACTAATATTAAGTTTGCAAATCGTTGAAATCTCTTCGTTCTTAAAGAAACTAATTAAACCTCAGTCTTCTTCAAGAAAAAAAAAATAATATTAGTTTATAAATAAATATTTTTAATACTATAAATTATATTTATATAATCTAATATTTGAACTCACGATGGATATTGATTAGAAAAATATATAGTATATTTAATAGGGTTATATTTAACAGAAAATATGGATTTGAGGATGAGAAATGAAATAGCATAGAATAGGAAATTCTACCAAATTGCATTTCATGTGCATTCCAAGCAGAACAGAAGAAAGAAATCATGTGACGGATGAGTTAACAACGAATTAGTGGCAAAAAAGCAAAAACATGGTTGGATTGGAGACAAGTGTTAATGGTCGCTCGATGCTTTTGAAAAGTAAATGTCGCATAGAAGAGACATTTAATGTTGAGATGAGATAGAAAAAGTCAAACAACGGAAACAAAAACCTTTCTTAAATCATGTCATGCTTGATGCTCTTTTTCTTGTCTGTCCACATAAGGTACAAAACTCCAATTTTGTGTTCTCAGCGAGAAAAGTGACATGCTGAATTCAAATAGAAGCATCATTCTTATAATAATAATAATAATAATAATAATAATAATAATAATAATAATAATAATAATAATAATAATAATAATAATAATAATAATAATAATAATAATAATAATAATAAAGAGAGAAAGCAAATAAAATAAAGTAATATGTAATGTTATCTATGGGTAATTAACTATCGCTCAGTACCCACAGATATCAATGATTGGGGATTTGGAATCGCCAATTCACATGTATTATCACTTCACTTGTTGCTCTCAATCTCATTTTGGATCAATCAACCATATATTATCATCAAAACCCTCGTTAATTTACCTCATCATTTCTATATAATCTTATAGCAAGTTAAGACTTTGGTTGGCCCACCTCCTCTGAAATCTGTGGAGGATCTTTGTAGTGGAACTGTGAGCTCAATTTGTCCTCTCTTTGGGATGGAAGTTCTCTCTCCCTCTCTACCCTTTCATCCCTTTTTTTCCTTTCTACTTCTTTCCTCCATTCCCTCTTACCCACCCAAGACAAAATGATTAAGCTTTTTTCCTACCCATCAGAGATCCATGGAAAGATAGAAAAAGTGGAACAAACAACTCTTTCCCTCTCTCTCTCTCCACCTCCCTCAACAGACGACTCTTCAACCTCTTCTTTACCACCCAAGACATCATCTCTCTCTCTCTCTCTCTCTCTCTCTTTCTCTTCTACATCTTTAGTCGCATACATCGAACATGGATTCGACCAACAGTGGCAGCATGCAGTCCTCGAGCAGCGGTGACAACGACGAGTGCGACTCTCGAGGTGAGTCCATCTCCTCCTTCTTGAACCTCCCACCGTTGCATCCACGGCTGCAGCCGGCAGCAACCGCTACCACTCTCCAACACGACCACCCTTCTTCCTCCTCCATCTTCGATCCTTTATCACCTTACCTCGCCTCCTTCCCCCTCCCGCCTCCGGAGTTCGACTCGACGTGGCCTGCAGGAATCCCACCGTCTTCTATGTCATCGTACTCCACTTGCACCACCACCGACGGCATACGGTCGTCAGCATCAGCGAGTCCGTCGTCGCTACAGCCACCACCGGTATTGCAAGCTGATCGTTCTGCCGCCGCCCCACGAGGGTCCAAGAAGCGGTCGAGGGCGTCGCGGCGAGCTCCGACCACCGTCCTCACCACTGACACCTCCAATTTCCGAGCCATGGTGCAGCAGTTCACCGGCTTTCCGACGCCGCCCTTTGCTGCCTCTCCCTTCCCCCGCCCTCGGCTCGACCTCCTCAACTTGGGGGCCGCCGTCCCATCTTACCTCCTTAGGCCCTCTGCCCAAAAGTTTCCTTCTTCTTCCATCCCTCCCATGTCTTCTTCCTCCGCCTCCACTTTGCTCTTCGATCACGCTATCGCCTCGATCGCTAGGAGCACTCTTGCCAACATAAACGTACCCATCAACACTAGTGCGACAAGTTCTTCGAGTAGTGCTACTCCGAGTTCCACCAGCAGGCGCGAATTGCCGGTCTTTGATGATTTCATCTCCCAGCAGCTTCTCCAATCACAAACCACACCCGAGTACGGTTCCCTCTCCTTTGCCTCCTCAGTAGCTAGGGCGCAAGGGCCTTCGGGCTACGCCATGGGAGGTCTCGGGAGCCTCATGGCGACAGAAGGCTTGAAGGTGAGCGGTGGAACCAATGTTTCAAGTTGGGTTGATGAACTAGGACAGGAGAATGCAGAAGACGACCGATCGAAGGGGATCATGAGAAACTATGGCGATCAGAGATAGCTAAAGCCATGCAGGAAGGAGATCTGCAATGGATTCTTTCTCCAGGATGACAAGTAGCAATATGTTGAGAGGAAGTGAAGGAGGAGGAGGAGGAGGAGAAGATGGTCTTTGCAGCATCACTCAACCATCATCAGTGGTAACCATATATACCACACACTCTTTCCTTCTAATGTTTACATGGTTTTATCTTGTCCTTGTTTTGATCACAGTGCACAAGAAAGAGCTGCCGTCGAGTATTTATCAAGTTATGTGATCTTGAAAGAGACAAAAAGACATTATGATTCGATTGAGTTTTGAAATGTTGGGTGGAGGTGTTTTCATTTGTAGCTATTTTGCCTCACAACATTATTCTTAGCTTCTTTGGTTTTGTTTGCTTGAGGGGGTGGATTCAACAAAAATAAACTAGGTATTGTAATTATAGCTCTAACTCCATGAATTACAACTTATTTTTATGGTTAGGGCTCATTAAGTGATACATTTTCTTTATAGAAAAGAAAAATTGTTCATCAAGTGAATTATGCTTTTACCAGATAGGAAGGACTGGTCCATAAATAAATCGATCTAATTATGATATTTTTAAATAAAATTATAATATTTTGAATATCTTCACAGAAACATCAAAAAATATTATAAATGTATACAAAAATACTGTAACTACAAGTAAAAATTTAAAATACAAAAACACTATAACTCAAAGTATAAAAACTTATAATATTTTATCATGTTTAATAGGTATTTTTATTACCTTGGGAATATAAACCTACAAAGAAAATTTAATTTTTATGTTAGTTATGATGTTTTTTTCACATATGTTTTTTTAAATAATTGTGTAACAATGACTCAAAATATGAGACAAACTGTTATTATCATTGTTGCGGTCTTAAATATGTACTCTTATTAGTTAAGAAATTAAAATATATAAAAAAAATTAATTTTTATATTATTTTTAAAGAGAGTTATAATATTTTTGATATATTTATAAAGATATTTTAATCCTATATATATATATATATATATATATATATATATATATATATATATATGTATATATGTATATATGTATATATAATGTAACTGACCTAGCTCACCATATGGATCTATCTAATATAAAGTGTTTTAGGACTAAGAAAAAAGAGAGACACTAGTGAGGAAAAACAAATAGATGGGGCATCTCTCCGGAAAAGTCTAGAATTCGTTCTAAGGGATCACTAATATGAAAATTTTATTAATAATTTGTAACATCTATCAAGTCGTTATGCCTTATAAATTCTTGGAACTTATAGTTAGATGTGATCTAATATTCATGATAAAATAGATTGAAGTCATCAAAAGGGAGTTAAAGATAATTAAAAAATAGGGAATATTTAGCTATAAAATTTAGAGGGCATTCAAATATCTCTTTTTGTTCAAATAATATAGAGAAGACAAAAATTAAAACCTCATATGATAAATTTTATCCTTAAAATATTGATTAATGGTGGTACACCTGAACTACTTATAGGTTAGATGACCCAAATTCATTTATCCTTAGGTTAAGGATTCAAATAAAAAATTTATATATAAAATAGTAGTTTGATTGTGGTGTACTTGACTAAATTATTATTTTTAATAAAAAAGATAAGAATGATATTAATGTAAAGAGAAAATAAAGATAATATAATATAGTAAGGATATGTTCACATAGGGACGAAAAGAGACAGATCAAAGCCTCTGAAACAAAATCAACATACAAAGTAGTAGTATAAAGCAAGGCCTCATCAACAATCAGAATTAGAGTAAAAATCACATAAAACGTCACCCCACATTGAGCTTTACTTGTCTTTTAGAGTGTGCTATGCTTTTCCGTATTGAGTTTAAGGTTAAAAAATACATAATGTTAATCTTCCACCTTGGAATCATTAATCATATCAATACTTGTAATGGTATCATATCTATTAGAGGTTATCATGACTATGAGACTACAAGTCATGATAGAACGCAAGATAAAAGAAGAAGTCTCACCTGTTGTAAGAGCCTTGATATCATATATACTAATGTGAAAATAAAAAAGATAATTTGCTTAGGATTAGATGGCTCAGCAATCACCAACCTAATATATCAATATACAGTTGATATATATATATATATATATATATATATATATATATATATATATATATATATATAATATCTTTTATCATAGAAGTCACTAGCGTTGAAAAACTAATATCACGTCGTGTAGTTGGCACAAAAAGTAGTGAAGGGACCACCGTTGATGAAGGTGAGACAGGATTTAGGATCCATTTAGTTGTAATTCATCTAATTAATGTAATCATGAAAATAACTATTAGACGATAGATAAGAAAATATACCACTTATTTTTTATTACAAAAATTTTATTTTAAAAAATAAGTGGTTAGGATAAGATTCGATAACATAATTCTACTATCAATAGGTTAGATCTTTATCAATTAAATCAATTGTCATATTCAAAATTTATAGGATAAAGTTTTTAACTTTTAATATAAGTGAGACGACTGGTTCATGCCTTTCCTCATAGTTAAAAACTGGGTTCATACCTCGTGAAAGCTGTTTGATTCCTTGAAAGTTCTCTTTGAATGTTGATTTTTTTTAATTCTACTTTAGGGACTGAGATTATCTTACAAGAGTGCTTAATTTTGGGTTATAGTATATTCAGAACAAACTCTATCTTTTCAACCATAGGAATATGATATTCAGAAGATTGATTTTTCTATCATTTTGATATGGTAAAAATAGTTAACATTCCTCAAACTCTTAAATTTATCAGAGGCCTTTATTTATAGATCAGCTCACCAGTACTAAGGAGTACATTAGATTTGTAGTAGTATGACTAGAGATTTCCACTGCTTTAAATCTCTCTAATGTCCTTTGCGTTTCTCCTAATAATGCTAAAGACTATGTTGTCAGGCTAGAGTATAATTAAAAATTGATGAGATTTTTTCCTTTATAATATTTTTGGACATACTATTATGAATTATAGGAAACATACAACTAAATGGATCCTAAATCCTATCTCACCTTCGGTGGTCCCTTCACTACTTTTTGTGCCAACTACACGACGTGATATTGGTTTTTCTATGCTAATGACTTCTATGATAAAAGATGATATATATATATATATCAACTATATGTTGATATATTAGGCCGGTGATTGCTGAGCCATCTAATCCTAAGCAAATTGTCTCTTTTATTTTCACATTAGTATATATGATATCAAGGTTCCCACAAGTGAGGCTTCTTCTTATATCTTGCCTTCTATCATGACTTGTAGTCTCATAATCATGATAACCTATAATAGATATGATATCCTTACAAGTATTGATATGATTAATAATTCCAAGGTGGAAGATTAACATTATGCATTTTTCAACCTTAAACTCAATACGGAAAAGCATTGCACACTCTAAAAGACAAGTAAAACACGTGGGGTGACGTTTTATGGGATTTTTACTCTAATTCTGATTGTTGATGAGGCCTTACTTAATACTACTATTTTGTATGTTGATTTTGTTTCATAGGCTTTGATCTATCTCTTTTTGTCTCTATGTGAACATATCCTTACTATATTATATTATCTTTATTTTCTCTTTACGTCAATATCATTCTTATCTTTGTTATTAAAAAATAATAATTTACTCAAGTACACCACAATCAAACTACGATTTTTATATATAATTTTTTTATTAGAACCCTTAACCTAAGGATAAATGGATTTGGGTCATCTAACCTATAAGTAGTTCAGGTGTACCACCATTAATCAATATTTTAAGAATAAAATTTATCATATGAGGTTTTAATTTTTGTCTTCTCTATGTTATTTGAACAAAAAGAGATATTTGAATGCCCTCTAAGTTTTATAGCTAAATATTCTCTATTTTTTAATTATCTTTAAGTCCTTTTTGATGACTTAAAGAAGGATCACATTCTAGGATAAATCTTTATGCTCTCCCACTTATCAATCTAAAGTAATATTTTTTTACTATAATATTCTTAAAGCTTATGACATTCAGAAGGGACTAGATCATCTTTAATCTTTTTAAGTTAGATGAACAATCAAAATTTGACCTCGCACTAAGTATATAATAGATATTACATTTTATTATCAACCTTTTGGAACAAAAATACTGTATATGATAGAAAATTCTCGTTTCCTTTAGGGAAGGAAAAAGAGAGTCGGCTTAAGAACCAAAACTCTCCCTCTTATTTAAATCTTATAATAATTCATTTCTTGTTGATTAGTTTAGTTGGTAAAAATTTTGATAGTTTATTATAATATCTTTGGAGAGCATAAAGGTTTATTATAATATCTTTGAAGAGCATAAAGGTTTATCCTAGAATGTGATCGATCTTTTAAGTGTCAAAAAAGTTAGTGATCTTATAATCTATCAAGAGACACATTAAGATTTGAAAAAAATTTAAATTAAAAATCTTTTTTCCTTGCAAGCTTGAATTGAATTGTTGTGGTGACTTGTTAAAAAAGAAATATGATACCGTATAGAAATTAAATTTATGATGTATAAATTACACTATTTTTTAAAAAAATAGGGTGCTAAGGGTTAATGTAGATTATTAAAAAAATTCAAGAAGATATATTTTAAATAATATTTTTTTGATGATGGTGTACTAGACCTAAAGATTATGTTTTTATATCTAAAACATTGGTTAAGTGACGTGCATCATATATACTTATCAAAGATTAAAAACTTAAATCCTCATCCGACATATTTTGAAATGTATTAATTAGTTTAGCTAATAAAATTTTGATAAATTATTTACCTAAAAAAAAAAAAAACCAGAGTTAGAAATATAGATATCTTGGACTATGTATTAGGCATGACTTTTCTTAGATTTGAAGTGAGACATGATCTAATTATTTATAATCTTAATACTTGGACCATTAACACCTATTCACTAACTCTAGTGAAGAAGATTAACGATGCGATATCTTTCTCTAATGGCAAGTAAGATATCCACTGGATATCTGATACCACTGAGATGTACAATCTGTGGGAGTAAAAAATAACATCTATTTGGAATACCAAAAAAGTTTGATGCTTCTTCTCGAGATAAGACACCAACTAAAGACAAAAAGAGTTAATTATCCTTAGGGATTTTGTTGGGGAACAAAAGAAAAAGTTAATTATCCCAACAGGCAACCTTGTCGTTGTTCCTCAACATTATGACCCCACCACAAAGCATCTACTCATATCATATTCTGTCTTCCCGGCCGCGTTCCGATATTAATTCAATTTTCAATATTTAAATTTATTCATTTATATATCCTATATATACCTGTATGTATACATACATACATATATATATATATATATATATATATATATATATATGAGACGTTGTGGAAATTAGGATCCCCAAATTCTGGTGCTGTCACCACAGTGGAGGGTAACCGCTGAGCTAACACAAAAGAAACACCCCCTCGACCTCGAAGCCAATCGCACACTCCGCGAGTGACTGTATCGGGAGGGAGGAGAAAGAGGTGGATCTGTCGTGAGTCGTTTCTCACTCTCTCTCTCTCTCTCTCTCACGCACACACTAGAAAACAGAGCGTCTTTTTACAGCTGTGGACAAGAAATAGATAGATCAGGGGGAGGGAGAGAAGGGAGGGAAGGAAGACGATGGAGACGAGCGCTCCGACAAGGAAGCCGCGGGCCTCGACGGATGATCCGCTGACTTGATCGGAGGCGCCTGCTTCCCGCTGACCGCACCAGGTACGTCTCGTGTCCCGCGGAAATCCTGTGGTTGTCGTACTGAGTTCTTGATGTTTGGTCTCTGATCGCAGACCGTACTCCAACTCTTTTGTTGTTTCTTTCTGGCAAGGACATTTGCAGTTGTCGGATGAGGTCCACGAGGTGCTGCTCGGGGGGGCAGGTCACCGAGGAGGCGGCCGAGAGCGTCCTGAAGAGATGAGATCTGGTTGTGTCCAGTCTTGACTCCTTTTTGATGCAGAATCCTGTGAAACTAAAAGGCGTTTTCCTCGGCGATTCTTCGACATTCTGCTCTAATTTTTGCTATATCCTATATATTTGTACTAAAAACTTCTGGAGATTTCTGCTCAACGAGACTTTTGACATGTATGGTTTCAATCGACTCAAAAGATGGAGTACATTGCTTCACAATTCGCTTCAGTTTTCATATGTGTAATCTGTAGTTTCGTGGACTTGAGATGCTTAAGGAATGATATATCTTAGTCAGAATTTTGCCCAAGTATGGGGCAATTGCCTTTCCATTTCTACAATCCGGCAAATGTTGTTGCAGGGATTTTCTTTTAATTAAGTTGTTCTAGGCGGTGCCTCATTTTGGATGACATATAATGCATTAAGTTTCATGTCGGAATAAGATTAGGTATTTGTTATGTACCTGGAGATCGGTATGACTTGGTCCTGTCCCGAAAGTGCAAGGTCATCCACGTGGATTCTTAGGGCAAGAAGGTTAGATGAATGAAGTTGGATCGGGGATTGGCTCTTGGGCCCCTGTTGCGTCTACGGTGCCAAGTTGAGGAGGGACTTGAGTTGTGCCTCTTACGCCACGTTCCTACATGACAGGTCGACGTCGGTAGTGGGATTCCTGACTCGACTCCTCCGATGATTAAGTCAGTAAGTGGTCTTTGTGGTGAAAAGAGTTCGATCCCCATCTGTGGGTCAGGGGGTCGGCTTTTATACCTACGGGGCCGATCCGAAAATGCTTGGGTCGCTAACATTGAAGATGTTGATGTAGGATGAGTAACAATGTTATTGATAATAGAGGAATAAAAAAGAAAAAGAATAGAAAAATAGTAGCCGAAAAATATTGAAAAAAGAAAGAGATAACTATCAAGATGAAGGCCTTGCACCTCCGATACGTGGGCGATTGAATCATATCATCGAAAACATAATTGTGACATCGCATCACTCACACACAAGTTCGAACAAAAATAAGATTCATTGATTCATCTCTATTTCATGCATTATAATATTCTAACCCCTTTTTATAGGCTCATGCACAATATTAAAAAGGAAATCATAGTATAATAAAAATTACAATTGCATCAACTTAAATATATGATCTATTGCTTTCTACGAAGAAGATAATATTCTTGACTTGATTTGAAGGATAACCTTCCTTTGTTTGACGATATTTTGATTGATAGACTTCCATATTTGATAGTAGAGATAAATCTTTAAAATTTTCCATCAAAATTTATAATCCTCGATCAATAATAAATTTTATTTCTTCCACTCTTTTTGGCATTTGTTTCCCTTTTCTTTGCCTTGAGTAGATGTTGTCATATGATAATTTATGACATGTGCAAAATAACATATAAACTAATAAAATTTATTCAAGTAACATATAAACTAAATTGCTCCTTATCAGATGATCTATTAGACTAGGTTACAGATGCAGTAGTTATCTTGTTAATTTTTTAAGTAGCAAAGTTTAGTTCATTGTATAAACTCAGAAAGCAGTTTTAGGGCAGAAGTATTACAATTTTTATCCATGGTCTCCTATCCAACTTCACATCTAAACCCACAATGAAATTAGTTGCTGTTCTGAGTGCTGAAAAATCTCTAAACCCTGATTTTTATCTTCAGACTTGTTTCTCATTTTAGTAATTTTCATATTTGCTTCCATGACCAAGTAGATATATGTTACTGGAACAACAAAAATTTGTTAATTGTATTTGCAACTACTTGGGTATTTTCTAGTGAATTCTCTAGTGATGCGTTTATAAAAAAAAAAATTGCAATTAATTAATATTGCTTTTAGTATGCTCTCCTTGCTTAATGAAATCAAGCTCCTAATTTTTCTTTGAATGATCAAATAATCCAAAAGTTTTTGGCACTAATAATGTGCTTCTTTCTCTAAATCAACAAACAATATATGTAATTAGTTAGATCTCACAGTGCCAAATGAAATTGCTTCTCATAAAAAGCTAACTTCACTTGATGAGGTAGCAAAGCAGCAGGATCTAAGTGGGTCTTTCCAGAGTCAGAGAACAGATTGAAGAAGCAATTATCTGTGCAAAATGCATAAAATTAAGTGGACATGGCATTTTCGCTCCTCTTGAAGTTCCACCTAGGCTGTGAGAAGCATGGAATTTAAATATGAAATGACAAGGACATCAGAAAAACCACTCTGAGAAACTCACAAACAAAGGGAGTTTTTATTTGTTCTAAATATATGTACACTGTCTTTTACGTTGCCATGCACAATGCTTATGTATCTTTTGGTGTTAGCTCTGCAAAAGATGTCTTATTCTAGCTTGCTATTTTTGATCCCGACAACTTATTTTTAATATCTAATTTAGCAAAGTTTTGGTAGATATTGGACTTATCTTGGTCTGTAAGACTATTTGAATGAGGTTCCTTTTAACTTCAGCTACATGCTGAAAATGTATTTGGCTCGTTCATTTGTTATGGCAAGGAGACTTGCATGGGACTCATATTCATGTTGTCAACACAGAGAGTTGGATATGGTCATATATAAGAGAGCCAAGTTTAGGCGAAATTTTTATCATCTCAACTCTTGGATTATAGATATTTGGGTTTGTTGATATACAGTTTCTAGATTTGTTTTTGTGCGAATAACATTAATATTTTTGATCTCATGGTGGATGAGATCACATAAATTTGTATTAATCAGGATATCATTACAAGTATTTTTGGCTGAAAATTCAAACTCAGGACCTTTTGCTCTAATGCCATCTTAAAATTTTATCGATGTCCATAGATGATATATGATCTTAATTTATATTCTTAACAATATATCCAACTTCGTGTATGTAGATTGGATATATATCTTTGTGCTCTTAGTTCTAATTTTGACGTCCCATCTATCATCATGCTGAATACATTTTTTATGCTCAACTAGTGTTGCATCCTTGTTTAGACCTGTGTTTGATTACATGAATCTCTTCTATTGATAGCTAGAAGCACGATTGATTCCGCTTCAGTAGCTTGTCATTTTAATGATTGAATAACAGTTCCATTGTGCTTGAGTCAATTTCTGCAACTACTTTATGATCCCAAGTTTTTTTCTTTTTCTCTAGAGCTCTGCATGTGTTTAAAATGGCGAAGAATTACAGGTGAAAACAGCTGAGAAAATTCGTACCCATTAAGTGGGAAAAATGAGTGGCAATGACATCATCAACACAACAAGGCTCCGTGGAGAGAAACACTTGGTATGGCAAAGCTAAAACAGATTATTGCAGTTTGTCTTCTCTGACATGTTACCCTCTTTTCTAATGGTGGCCTCCATGCTTGGGTTCGAAGTTCCTTACCTTGACTGTTTTAGGAGAGCTTTATGCTGTTGATGATAAGTGGTTTGGATATTATAATCAACCTTTGATGATTAGTGGCTTGGAATAATCTTCATTTCATGTATTGACTTGGTTTGGATCATGATTCCTATGGCATGCATGATGATCAAGGTGAAAGTATTAGAAAAAGAAATGGGCATTCTCTAATATGATCACTAAATTTTAAATGTAGGTAAATTTTGTTGTTGATATATTTCAAAGATAGTCTTCTAATTAGTTTGATTCAGACAATTTAACCTCATGGAATCAAGAGCAGAAACTCCAAACAAAAATCTAATCTTAGCTTGGATGAGAATGAAAAGAGATGGCAAGAGTCAATTAAAGTTTGAGTGGATATGGTTAAAAGGGGTATGAGTTATAGTTAGTAATTCAGTTAAATTTCTCAAAAGCAGCATTATATATGAAACACTTCAGATATATTCTTAGCACAGCAATGCTAACTCTGAGCACTAAACAAGAGATTCATATTGAAAGTAGCATGGCTGCTAAAAATTATGTTGATCTTAAAAACAAGCACAACATTTTTTGTCAATTCTACTGTCAGGAAAAGTAATTACAATCTTGAAAGTAGTGTAGTAAAATCAACAGCAAATTAATTACTATCTGTCATGTGGTAAAATAGGCATGCAAAGATTAGCAAATAGCATAATATGTTCAGATATGTCAATATGTTACTTATTGTATTTGGAATACTAATGTCTCAAATTAATAATGTTGTTTCACACACTACTTGAGATTGCTAGTATCAAGAGGGCTTAACAATAAAATCAGTCTTTACTTTTTTTTTTTTTTTGGGTGCATATAGAGAGTAGTGATCCCCACAAATCAAATATGGTTGCTTTGCAAGTTGAACAATCAAAGAGTACAACAGCAAAATCACATCCTTAAGAATAAGTTTAACGACTCCTAAAAAGGATATTTTTATTGCACAATTTAAGGAGATTTTTATGAAAATTTTACTACTGTTCATTATGGTCTGCTCAGGAATAGCCCTCAATTAAACAACTCCTAATGTTCTTTAGCCATGATGTTGCAAGTGACACAAATGAGTTAAATCATTTCCTTACAGCTTCCCTCTTGATACATGAATCCAAGAATCGTTTATATTAGTAAAGGAAGCAAGATTTAGGATAAGTATTACTTGATGATTTATTTGGCATAAACAAGCAAGGAATTAGGGATCTGATAGAGAATATACATGTAATGTTGCGTCAGGATATATATATATATATATATATATATATATATATATATATGATTGACTCAAGATTGTGTGAAATTATATGATAATTATAAAAGAAAATATAACTTGAATAAATATATGCTATCAACAAGGTTTTTCAAATATTTCAGCAACTCAGCTCAGATTTTTCCCAAATATCTCAGAAATATCCGGTAATTTTCCACTAGAGAACGAGTCAAGTATAACCACCCCACCATATATTGCTGCTAATTAGTAGGGAAAGTAACTTAGACCGGACCGTTACTCATCCTCAAGAAACAGAAACATCTTCTTCCCTATCTCCTAAAACTTCCCAAAACAAAAAGCAAAAAAGCCCCCAAGTAAGAAAGTCAGCGTTCGCTGTGGGGCTTATACAGAAGAATAATGCTGTGGTGGAGTTACAGTGTAGAAGCCCCCGCCTTCCCTTTCCGATGATGCCTTGTTTCCCAGTCGTATATATAAAGCCGCTATAAAACCCCTCGGTGTGTATCCTCCCTACCCCTTTGTGTTCTCCTACTCTGCTTTGTGCTCTGCAGATCCTAATGCAATACCCCGACCCTTCCCATCTCCTTCCTCCCGATCCCCTTGCCGTCCCCGATTTCCTCTTTCGCCTTCCCCATCCCATTTCTTGATCGATTCTGATAGGTTTCTGGGCTCTTCGGAGGAGGAGATGCTGGAGGAGGAGGAGGAGGGCGGCAAAGAAGCCATGAGGATGGGGAAGCAAGAAGAGAGGGAGATGGAGATGCTGTTGAACGAGATCCCCCGTGCTACATCCCCTCGTCTTTATCATCAGCATCCTTGTCGTCGTCGCCATCATCGTCTGTTCCATAGCGATGCTTGTGGCGGCGACGGTGACATGCACGCTACCCATGGTTTGTACCTTGCCGGCCTCGACGAGTTATCATCGCCTTTCCATGGGCTTCGTGATGTCCATGGCTATGGGTGTTTGTGCGGTGGCAGCCCTGCATGCCTCCCGCCCCTGCCGCCCCCTCCCTCGGAGGGGTCATCGTCGTCGTCGGAGTCGGGATTGCTCTCCGGCAGGCTCTCCCGGGTCGTCGATGAAGTCGTTCGACAGCGCACGCCCACTGATTCGCAGGACCGGATGTTCCTGGAATTTGGCTTGCTCGACAAGCTTAACAATGTCCACCTCGGAGTCGATCCAAAATTACCAATTGGTCATCGACCGATGTCGGCGTCGATGGAACAGAACATCTCAACCAACCCTTCTCTGTTCCAGAATGATTATGGCGATGATGTACCGATGGAAAGCTTTGTTCAGCGTGGTTATGGTGCTTGCTGCCATTCCCTTCTTCCAAACTCTCTGATGTTTAATGTAGATAAGAAACCATACTTGTCTCAGTTGCAGCAGCATTGCCCTGTAGATGCAGATTTAGTTGACCCATATTTTGAGAATTTCCCTTATGGAGCAACCGAATTGGTTGCCGGTGGTACTCTGGGAAGAAATTCTCACTATAAGGGAAATTTTGGTGGAGGTTTTGCTTCCCCTATTAATCGTCCTTGCCCATTTTCTGATGTCTACTTCTCGTCGGAGAAGATTAGAGTAGATTCCAACTGGGATGCCTCAAAGTTACATCACAGCTATCAGGTGTTGAATAGACCAATGAAGTCGCCCCCTGTTAATGTAGGACCTCAGTCGGTGAGGCTCCCTAGGAACATGGAGGCATTTGGATCTGATGACAGTTTAGTTATACAGGGGAAGGGCCTCCATTACGTGAGGAACCAATGGACTGATAACCTGAAGGGGACTAAAAGATCACAGTTTGATGGACAGTTGCATGCACAAAGTATGCTTCTGACTCTTCCACTGAAGTATGATAATCTGATGGGCGTCAAAGGATGTACATACTATATTGCAAAGGATCAACACGGGTGTCGATCCTTGCAGCGGAAGCTTGATGAAGGGAAGCATCAGATTGATATGATTTTTAATGGTGTCATTGATCATGTTGTAGAACTTATGGTCGATCCCTTTGGGAATTATCTCATGCAGAAGCTACTGGAAGTATGCAGTGAAGAACAACTGCTGCAGATTCTCCTCTTGTTGAAGGAAGATCCAGCTGATCTTGTTAATATCTCCCTAAACATTCATGGGTAATTACAGCTTGCTCATCGCCTACCAATATTAATTTATTTCATTTTGGATCTTTCATTAGCATGCATGGTTTCTAGCAGTAAGTTGTTCTGCTAATGTTTAAATGTTTGAATCCTTACTTTCTAATAACATTATTTGAATTCATTTCTCAGGACAAGGGCTGTGCAGAAATTGATAGGTAGCCTTAAAACTAGGCAGCAAATTGCACTGGTCATATCAGCCATAAAACCTGGGTTTCTAGATCTAATCAAAGACTTAAATGGCAGCCATGTGCTTCAACATTGCTTGGAATCTTTTAAGGTGGAAGACAATAAGGTATTGGTTACTTGGCCCTAGAAAATTTTTCATGATTAATCACTCCAAACTTTATTCCTATCTATGTAATTAAGATAGCTAGCTGGCCATTAACCTTGCCATTTACTTTGACTTTGTTTATTCTATTTCTGAAAATTTTAAATGGTTTTCATAAAGTATTTGTCAAATGTCTTTTTTGTATTTCCAAATTCTTCTATCCTTTCAATATTTTTGTTAATCAATGTTCATCTTCATCCAATACTGTGTAAAAAATTCTTTTCGATGGTTGTCACTTGAAAGAACCTTCAAGCAGAGCAACTGGAGTGCATTGTTTAATTAACTGCTATGTACCCTTGTTGAATTCTTTATCATTTTCTCTTATTGTGAACATTGCAAATGTTGGTTTCTCATTTCTTGATCATTTGTTCTGTTCATATTGCTGTTAGTTTCCTTACAATCCTAATTGTTAATTGTTCTAATTGATGCAATTAGATACTATTACCTCTTAGCATTTGATATGTATGAAATTGTGGATTTAGGTGTATTTGGAACTCCTCTCATCAAAATTCTTGTCATTGGACGTGTCCTGTTTCTTTAGATACCTCTATCATTTATGCTTCAGATACATGTTTGTCTCCCATGTTAGTCTTGCTGAGGAGAATACAGGCTTCTATCTGTACATTTTTTAAATTTAAGTTCCACAGAAAAGGTAATAACATTGTTGGGCTTATGACCACCCTACATATGCAGGATTTCATAGTACTTGAGGCAGCAGTATTGTATTGGATTTCATAGTACTTTGATTCCAGGATATCTATATTTACATCAAAGATAAATTGTATCGATAAGACATTTATGTGTGATTATCTGAAGCTGAAGGTTACATCATATGCATTTTAGGTTCATTCTTAGTATTTGGTATGCCACATTCTAAGCTATATATGATCTGACCTTGTATACAAACATTTGGTTTTCCCCAATTAAATTTCATTTAATAAGAGCTGGATATTGTCTTTTTTACTAGTGAAAATTTGATTGCATCCTATTTTGTAAACCTGGCTGTTACTTTCTTTGTCAACTCTTAGCGACCACATTATTGGTACTGATTTGGTGTAACATTACACAGATAAATTCTTATTGTTGATTATATACTGAGATCAATGTATACCACAAACATGAGCTTGTTATATGCAATATAACAAGAGAAATGATACATGTATGAAAACAACAGAGTAGCAAACTATTGGTCAATCTTGATTTTTTTTTTTAAATTTTGCTTATTACAGTTGAAAATTTTCTGTGGTTGGCTTGTACTTGTATTTTCCCCGTGGGAATATGAGCTGTGAGAAAGTGACAATATTCTTGGTTCATATCAATCTAAAAGTCCTGCAGTGACAAAGGCAATCATATATAGTGTTCCCAATGAGTGATTCCAAAAAGATATCGTTTTTGGGTGGTGGACTGTGAGTATGGAAGGGAAAGTATTGCTGAAACCAGTAGTGGAATACCTTCAACTTTTTGTTTGTCTAAACAGAATTACTTGCCTAATCATTCTGAGATTTAAGAATTTGAAAATGGTCAATGAGAAGCAGAACAAGAAGCATCATTTCTCAGTTGGCAGGTTGTTGATATAGCAAGCATTAGCTGTTCTTTTCAAGAAGTGAATGCATCTTATTCTGTTTATGCATGAATTAGACTAACTGTATGTCATTCTAAGTGTTTGTCTGCCTTTATACAGGTGTCTGACTATATGCACAGTGGAATGGTCAGAAAATACAAGCAATACTATAAGAATATTGTAAACTTCAATATAAAGTTATAGATAGAAGATGTTAGGAAGTTAATTAGGTTCTAACTTTTACTACTGGAGAACTAGTTAGTTGATGTAGGGCTCAATAGCTTAGGGTCTTATATATGAATGTAGGTATAAGTCGTTTTGAATTCAAGCCATTTTATGGTATATGATTGTTTTGTGGAATCTTCAAATGAACTATTATCATTCTTTTAGCAAGGTTTGTTTTATCGATTCTGGTATATCGATTGGTTGATCGTATAGTACATAACTTAAATTTTTTTCTATTCTTAAAAAATAGAAAAAAATTTAAGTTAGAAATAAATAAAAATTTAGTATAATTGTAACAAAATAATCTAAATTAGGAAAGAATAGTAGTATATATTTTTTTTGGGATTTGAGGAGTAGTTTTGTGATACTTTTTAGATCGTTCTTTCGTTGATATTGAATTGTATATAAAGAATTGATTTAAATTGTTAAATTATTTGTTAAATAATTTAAACTTTAAGATTCAAATGAATTAAGTAATTGATCGATGGATATACTTGGTTTTACCACTAAGAAGAATGACGGGATTCCACAGGTAGTGGATTGGGTTCCTCGATCCTATATATTGTGTATATTAATTTGATATGTTTGTCGGACCTAATCTTGAAATTGATCTCAGGACATAGTATATTAATACACTATATGCCATTGGTGCATCAATGTGGTGATCCACACGTATCTAAGGCGGCTCTTGAGGCAAGTATAAATGTGACATGTATTAGGGTGGAGCATAAATAATGTCTTCACTTCTACTTTTGTTATTGATCTACTGCTCCATATTATAAGATTGATAACCATATTGTTGCTCAGAGAAGAGTGACCACCTATCACATTGAGTTTCATGATTTGAATCTTGAGTGACATGTGTAAAATATTGTTCCTCGGTTTATGCACCACCTTCAAATTCTGTATATGGGACCATCAACTCCCCAACATCATTGTCATTGTCGAACGAGGCATTGTTGTCCACGTCGTTGCTATGTCTCTAGACCAAGTAGGTTGCTGAATGCGTTGAGAAGTTGTCTACATACCTTTGATTAGAGAGTTCTTTCTCTAATTTAGGTGTTAATGCCCCTTAATTAGTCCCCCAAACTTGATCCAATCTACAATTCGTAATTTTGTGGAGTTCAAGAGAGTGTAAACGAGAGAAATATATGAGTGAAAAAGTGATTGAGAGAGTAGATGAATTGAAGAGTGTGAAAGAGGAGAAAATGAGGGGGTAGAAAGGGTTAAAAAACCCTTAGATTAGGTTCAAACAGGCAAATGGATCGTTTAAATTCAACAAATCCTAGTCATTGATCGGTATTAATCGAAATTTGATCGTTAATGGTTGGATTTTGATCGTTCTAGTTGGTATACATCTTGTTTCAGGTGATACAGGGTCCCTTATTATGGATTGCTCGGTACAATATATTCTGCATGTCGGTCCCCTATCGGATCGGTATGTATCGTATGTACTGCCCAATATAAGTTGGCATGACGAACCATGCTTTTTAGTGGTTGTTTGGGATATTTACAGAATTATATATCTGAGTTATTTTGATGTAGGAAGTTTTACTTTTTTTATATTTTGGTTTTGAGAAGTTGTTGGTTTTCAGTTATAAGAGTTCTGATAGTCTTCTTTGGTTTATTTTGTGAAATCATGTTTTTTTTAATAATTGGAGTTTTGTCCAGAAGTTACTCCTAGCTTTATTTAGGATTTGGTAAACTTGCTTTAACAAGGATATAAATAAAGGGCCATACAATTAACTGGTAGTTGGTATTATTTGTCAAATTAAAGTTGAAATTTCTGACTTTCAGTTGGCTGGTACCTTGATTGGTATCTGCTTTTATTTATCTCTTTTGATCTGTTTATTCTCTCATGGTTGTCATTATCACCTTATAAAATTAGCATAAGCAATAAACTCATAATTTCTTCTGCTTCTAGATTTTCTTTCTTTGTTTACTTGGTTTTATTTATTCTTGTGTGATTTACTAATTTCAACTGTCATATTATGTGGCAGTTCATTTTCAATGCTGCTGCAAAGCATTGTGTTGATATAGCAACACATCGACATGGCTGCTGTGTATTGCAAAAATGTATAGCTTATTCAACTGGAGAGGATCAGGCAAAGTTGGTTTCAGAAATTTCTGCTAATGGCTATGAACTTGCTCGAGATCCTTTTGGGTAAATATTTTGCCCTGAAACCTTACCGTCCAATTTTAATTGAAATATGTAAAACACATGTGAAACTATAACCATAACTTGCTTTTTTGAAATTGTACAGTAACTTTTCATCTCTGTTTGATCATCTCTTTCTCCATGAGCCACAAAGTACTGTGATGAATCCAGTTTTTCAGCATATATTTTGGGGCTCTATTTGATACCTGTCTGGCTATCTGATATTATTTTATATAATGGATCAGCTGTTTAAAGCAGTCTGCAGTTCGTAACATAATTCATAACTGTTTTAAGTTATACAAGCATATACTCAAGTCCTTGAGGCAATTTATAAAGTGGTTATATGCTTTCATTAGACTCGTCATTGTTTATCTGATCGCTGATCTTGGATGATTATTTTGTTGCCACAAAGTATAGATAACTTGTTTTTTTGGGTGCATTGTGGAGTAAGTTATTCTCAATAGTGACCATTTGTCAACTAACATCCCTATGATCATCAATGGTGTTCTCTTGAGAAAGCCTGCAAATTCATAAATTTTCATCTGGACTTTTGCATGTAGCTCTTAGTGTACTGAACCTTATGTTGAATCTTACTCACATTAACCCATCCACTTTTACATGCCGAAAAGAGTTCTTGGGAACTATTGAGATAAAGGGCAAATAGAAATAGAACATATTGCTTTTTCTATCCAAGTTCTTCTAAGATATCCACTATCCAATGGAAAGAATGATTGGCAGTAGTGGTTATCCATCTGATTGACTTTTTCAGCTGGACCATTTACTGGGTTATGCTTTTTCACCATAAATTGTTGAAGTCTATAGCATTACGTATTTGATTGTTGTTGTATTTAATGAACTGGAAACTAGTGCCTTTTAACCTTGACAATATTATATGCTGGTAAGAAAAAACAGAGATGTTAATATTATTTGCATTTTAGTTAGGTTGAGTAGTATGGTATTTAAACATTAATTTTTGAAAATTGAGGTATATTAGTATGTGATTTGTTTTATTTTCACTGAAACAGAAGTCCCAATGGCATCTAATTCTTTTGAACGTGTTCTGCATAGGAATTCTGTAATTATGCTGCCTAGACAGTCCAAAATTATGGAATATTCTTCTTCAACACTCATTTCAAGTAACAGTCCAAAATTACTTTTAGTCTGTTGAATCTATTGCTTATATTTTCTGTATCGATCGGTTCCTTAAATTATTCTTAGTTTTTGTCTTCTTCACTCTTCATTTACATAAATTAGGTTGGTTTATATTATTAAGCTCCATCATTGCTATTGCATTATCAAACTTATGAGGTCTCTATTTTGTTCCAGAAATTATGTCGTCCAGTATATTCTAGACCTTAAAAACCCTTTAGCGACTGCAAATCTGGTATCTCAATTCGAAGGGAAGTATGTGCAGCTCTCTGTACAGAAATTTAGCAGTAATGTGGTGGAAAAATGTTTGAAAACTTTTGGCGAAGATGATCGAGCCACTATAATAATCGAATTGCTTTCAGTATCCCATTTTGATCAATTACTGCAAGACCCTTATGCAAACTATGTCATCCGATCTGCCATTGAAAATTCCAAGGTTTCAATATCTAACTAATCTAGCAATAATATACCAGTACTTCGTCTCCTAATTCTCTTACCGATGCAGGGCTCTCTCTACACAGCGCTACAAAAGGCCAGCCTTCCTCATGAAGCAGCCCTCCGAACCAACCCATACTGCAAGCGAATCTTTTCTCGATTACGAATGAAGAAGTGATGTAAAATCTGGAAGCTGAGTGTCTGTTGTTGTTGCCAGTAGAAACAGTTGTCTTGGAGTTCAAACTGTAAGAGTGGAGGAGGTTCTTATTTACCAAGTTGTAAGAGTTTTGTACAAATAAGCAATTTTGCTCCCAATTGCTTGACTATATATCTGCTAGAATATTCTGCCGTTATGAGATTGTCTAGAGCTGGTGATTGTATAGTGTAAAGAGAACATCCTTTTGGCCCTCCTCTTGCTGAAACTAACGGAAGGTGTCAAGTGTTTTGACCTTTCTTACAAAGGTTAACAGGTTTTTATTTGTATTGCAAGTTTTCTGCATGTTATTTGTTTTTGTGCTAGAATTTATAGTGAGTTTACACTATTATGTATATATATGTTAGTTTTTGTTGCAGAATGTTGATTTGAGAAGCTATTTGTAGTTTTGGCTTATCGAAGAACTCTCAGCTTAATGCCTCGATGTCTTGCGAATCCACTCTTTCTTCATAGTTGATTACTAAGACTACGAGACGTCAAAGGTCAACATACCTCAATTTGTTGATGGTCATATATCAGTGTGACTAAAGTGAAGTGTCACCACATTACATGATTTCATAGGAACCACAATTTGTGTTTCTGTGATCTTTCTCACTTTCAAGATCACATATATATATATACCAATAATTTGCATGTGGACGAGACTTGGAAAAGGAACCACAATTGGTAACTCAAAGTGTAGAAGTAGGAAAGAAGTTGATGCATAATTCAGGTTCACAACTCAGCACACACCAAGTGATTTGTACCTGAGGATAATGGTGGTGTCTCACTAACACACACCAAGACCTTATTCATCACAACAACTAACTCAGGCATCATCATGTCCAATCAATGCAAGGAGGAAGTCCTCATAATCACCAGTAGTATCTTTTTTTACGGCGCGATAGAGTGTCGCGCTGTTCCTCTTATGGTACAGCTCTTTTATCTGTTTCATGTCCACCTCAGCACGAGTTGTTATGACTCGAGTAAGAGACCCCTCATCAGTTCCCATCTTGTTAATGGCGAGTCGAATAACCTTCTCAAGATATCTTTCGGGGCATGTGATGCAGCGTATGATGGCCCTTAACACTGATAGGAACTCATTCTTTGGATCAGACTTCAAATCCTGAGAATGACCAGTAAAAACATAATGTAGAGTGTGAAGGTCATATAATTAGAGAATCAAAATATTTGCATATGCTGTATGACTAATGAATGGAGATGGCAACATATGGATATAGGAAGGGAACCACAAACACTTGGAATAGGTAGAAGAATGTCAAAATAAAATGTGAAGTGACATGATAGTCAAAATTAACTTGTAGCAAAGAATTGTTTGTATATAGCTATAGGCGAGTCAAATTGACAGATTGCGTTGAAACAGTGAGTGTTGATTGGATGACCAAACTGATAAGTGGTACATACCTTATTAATTGGATTACCAAACTGATTCTTGTAGTCATTGAATGTTGCAAGCAGTTGTGCTTTGCTCCTTGTTGTGAGGATCCTAATAACTTCTTCATGGTTGTAATCCTTACCCTTAATCTTCTCATGCAGCATCTTAGCCTCTGATTTCGCCAAGGATGTGTTCACTTCAGATCCCTCATAACGATATGAACTTACAAGTGGAACAAGCAGCTACAAAACATGTAACTTACCAAGTAAGTTTAAGAAGTGCAACAATTGAAGAACTCTAAACCTTCTCACAAAAAATTAAACAAGCATCCAATATAATGCAAGATCATGTACATCAATATGTCATCAATTTGGATGAAAAACATATGCAACTAACTACTAGGTGGACCCATGTAGCCAACCTGAAATAGCAGTCATCATTATACAGATAACTGTCATGAATTATAATGTAAATAGTTGATCCTAAATAGTCTTGCTTCGAGAGAGATCTTTTGTTGACATTTGGTTTCTAAGACTTTCATTCATAATAGGTATTGATACATATGGTCAGACTCCAAATTTATCTATGAAGTTCTGTACAAGCATGGCTACATCACCCATGTAGCCAACCTGAAATAGCAGTCATCATTATATACATCACTGTCATGAATTATAATGTAAATAGTCGATCCTAAATAGTCTTGCTTCGAGAGGGGTCTTTTCTTGACATTTGGTTTCTAAGACTTTCATTCATAATAGGTATTGATACATATGGTCAGACTCCAAATTTATCTATGAAGTTCTGTTAAAGCATGGCATCATCTAACATTTTTGTTCTTTAGATTAACATGAATGGATGACTCTGCTGTTGCAAAGGAGTACATAAAAGAAGACAGAAAGTGATATAAGTGAAGGACATTAAATAGCCAAAGGAGTACACAAATAGAGTTCTCTCTGAATCTGCCACTATCTAGCATTTTAATTCTTCAGATTTTTGAATGAATAACCCTCCAGTTGCAAAACATAAAGAAAAGACATTAGAATAATAAGTTTTTGACATTGAAGCGCAATCACATGCAGCAGCACACTAAACATACACACACAAACAACTGCTTCATGTCTCTGTGGATAAGCATATTCAGATTGCATAAAATCACACTTAGGCGAAAAAAATACAACCAATTAATTTGTTGTTGTTAAAATTATGCCTAAAATCCCCACCAACAAAATGATCCAAAAGATTGTTCCTTGAAATTAGTACAATGTCAACAGCATTGAAGGTGGACTGAATGGCAATTACAACTAGAAATAATCCATTAAAATCCTTAAGCTTTGTTGATAAATCACATATGAATCAATTCCAAAAGAGAGAGAATTCTACAGAAGATTATTACTTGCCAACATTAAATTGTCAACTTTAATTCCCAGTTCCACACATGCACAAAAGCTCAGTAATCACTCTCTATATGGTAGCGAACAATGAAAGTTAATATTTAGATCTCTCTTTAACCCACAATGAAACAGAACATGGCATTTGCCATTCTAGAGAATGCATAACATAATAGAGATAAAATTTGGATCAAGGAAGCAAATTTCAGTGTGATCACTACTAAGCAAATAATAGATCAAGCAAGATGAGAAGCAACAATCACATTGGCCATTCACCTTTCTGAAATCTCCATTAGTATGTGCGGCGACGTCTTCCTCGAGGCTCCGCTTGAATCGAGCTTGGTAAGCCCGCTTGGCCGCAAACAGCTCGTCCGCCGTCCTCGCCACAGCGATCTCAATCAACACCCGGTTTCCAGGGCTCCACTTCCTCACGACCTCATTCGCCAGCACGGCGTCCCTCTCCGCGGCGTCCAGCACCCATAGCAGCACCGCCCTCTGCGCTCCAAACCAAAACCCGACAAAAATAAGTGACAAAGGAGATATCTTTAACGCAAGCAGAAAGCAACAGAGGTAGGTGGAGGCGACCTCGAAGTCTCGGGTGAGTTCCTTGTCGAGGGCCTTGAGGAGGTCCTCGCCGTAGATCTCGGCGTAGGCTCGGCGGATCTCGCGACGGTGGGCGGCCGGGCGGTGGGCGAGGACGGAGATGATCAAGCCCTCGTTGGTGCCCCATCCTGGTCCAGGTGAAGGATCGGATCGGATCCGTGAGACTTATAGGTTCGTGAGAACGGAATCGAAACCCTAAGCTTCTTTGTCGTGCGCGTGTGGATCGACGACGAAGAAAGGGAAACAACGAACCTTGGAAGGCCTTGTGAAGCTGCTCGCAGTCGTCGGCGGGGGAAGGAAGGGAACCGGGAAACGTCAGCGTCGACATCTTCTCGGGGCAACGGATCGCAGAGGATGGCGAAGAGTGGTGAGTGGGGGCGGAGAAGAGGGACGTATATTTAATGGCCCGAAACGCGGATCTGGTGACACGGTGGGCACATTGCCTCAGTGAGACCACTCCGCTGATTTCTCGCCACGTGTCGTTCCACCGACTACTCCGCTTGGGGAGGCGCGTTAAGAACCGTCCGTTCGCGTACATCACGCGGCGACTTGGCGACGCCTGAAGCGTAGCAAAGCTTGCCGTATAATAGTTTGTTACAGTCGGACGGGTGGACAGGTGTGGGCCAGCCATCCTGTCACACGGTGACTTGTCCTAGGAAATGCATTCCCTTTTTAGGAAGTAAGTTCAGCTGGAGTGGGCCCGAAATATTTACTATTATTAAATATATGATATAACTTAGTTATATTAATTTTCTTGTAATTAGGACAAATAGTTTAGCTCATATTAATTGTTTTATATGTGTGATCATATAAAGGCTAATTTATGATGCTGCATGTCATATTATATGCTGAGATGCAATCGGATCAGAGCTTGGGATCCTAATTGGATTGGTGACGAAGCATTATTTTTTGTACAACTCGAAACAAACAAAATTTATCACGTTGCGTGGTGGACCCCGTTTTATCCGAACTAGAAAGATTACCATATTACATACAATGGCGGACCCCACATTGGTAGGTGGCCGGCCATCTGGTTACGGATGGGTGGAGAGTAAATAACTTGTTACGGATTGAAGTGGCATTGGATCACAAGAAACCAAAATTCTGAGCCCTTTCAGGAAGAAGAAGAGTATATAACTTCTTCTGTCCAATCGGTGAATGCAATGTTGCCTATGCGCAACGCAACGCAATACTGACGTGAAGATAACGTGTGTAAAACCTTCACTTATGACTCGATAAAAGACGACAATAAGAGAGATTTGATGTTTTTCCCTAATAAATAAATGCTAGCATTTGATCAACATCATTATCCACGTTAGTTATATATATATATATATATATATATATATATATATATATATATATATATATATATATATATATATATATATATATATATAGGGCCTTCTCTTCAGTAATAGAAATTCTTGAGATATTTACTTTTCAAATCGACTAATTTAAATGGGAAAGGAGCTTATTGAACATGCAATAATATCATCTTACAACTTGGATGCTTAAGTTGAATCATCTTTACTCCATCAAAATGAGTTGCATGTTTGGACTTGGATGGATCGATCGCATTTGGAGTGTATGATAATCATATTTGAGATCAACATATTGGCACTATAAGATATTATAAGAAAATCAAATGAATGATGTAAAATAATCATATTTAACATTAACATATTGACTTTAGCACTCGCTTCGATATTGAAAGAAAATCGAATGAAGGACTAACATGAGAATCTCGACGAAGAGACTCCTCCTAGCTTATATTGAGAACTCAAATTCTACACTATTGCTTTCCTACATAACTTTGGAAAAGAAAGAATATAATAGATAGAATATTTTCAGGAGAATAAGTACTTTCAAATTATAGTCCTTTAGATTCATCTAATAACATACATCTATAGCAACAAAAGAAGTAACTCTAAGTTTTTTAAAACAAAAGATAAAAATACTCACACATATAAAACAACCCACCTAGATATAATATTCCAATTCATGTTCATCCACTCATCTCATTAGTGTTAGATTAGTTTTGTCACACTTTCTTAATTCAAAATAGTTATAATTTAGAGTTGTCTTCAAAAAAATAAAAAATAAATTAGCTAAAGCTTTAGCAAATATGTAGGCAAATTTATCTTTTTCCTTTATCCACTAATTCACGAATGAAATAATGTTAAACTTCAGTATGTTTGGTGTGTCTATAATAGACAAGATTTTTTTATCATTGTAATAACAGATTTTAGTTTATCTACCTTATTTTTCTTGAAGATAATTTAGAATTTTTTGAAGCCAAATTGTTTGGCACGTTATGCTTATAGTCACTATATATTTTGCCTTCAATTTTGAAAGAACAATACATTCTTAATTTTTTATTATCCATAAAATTACCCTTGAGCCATGACTAAGTACAAATTCTAAAATGCTTCTTTCATCATCTATACAATCAATAGAGTCAATATTAATATAAGAGTATAATTGAAAATATTTTATCTAACTATAACGAATAATATAATTGAGAGTTTCCTTAATATATCTAAAAACTCTTTCAGTTCTTTCAAAGTGATACTTGCTAGAGTTATTCATGTATCTGAATATGGAGAACAAGCTAACTATAAACATAATATTTGGCCTTGAATATATGAAATAAATTAGCCATCCAATTAAATTGTTATACTATTTCTCATCTATTTTTTTAACTCTATCATCTAACATAAATTTATCATTTGTATTCATTGTAGTACTCATTAGCTTACAAGCTATCACATGAAAATATTTTAATAAATCTCTAGTACATTTTTCTTAGCACAAAAAAAAAATTATTTGCATCTTAAATAATTTTTATTTCCTGAAATAATGTAAAAACCCAAAATCAGACATTTCGATTCTAACATCATACTTTTTTGAAATTCAACAAACATATCCATTGAATTTTTAGTATAAATCATATCATTCATATACAAACAAACGATGAGAATTTGCATACCTAGGCTTTTATTTATATATATATATATATATATATATATATATATATATATATATATATATATATATATATATATATATATATATATATATATATATAGTTTTTTGAAAGTTGTGTTAAAGAAAGTAATTGTTGATTATACTTTACTATGCCCTCAATGCTTGTTTCAAATCGTTATAATGCTTTCTCTAACTTGTAGACTTCATCTTACTGTCATTTAATTTCAAATCCTTCAAGTTGATTAAACTAAACCTCCTCTTATAATTTTTAATTCAAGAAAGTTGATTTAACATTAAATTGATAAGCTTATCATTTTTTTGAGCTATCAATGTTAATAATGTTTTAATTGTATCAATTCTTACAATTGGAGAAAAAGTTTCTAAAATCAAATAGATTCAATATCATAATATAAACCTATTAAGAAGAATAAAATGTTATGTAATTAATGAAATATGGATTAGATTACCTAAGAAAACTGACCCTTCTCCACTCTAGCCTAATACACTTATGTATAGGGATAATTATTCACCTTTTACTAATCTCTTTTAAGGCAATACCTCCAACATATGCAGCTCTCTCTTTATATTTTTATTTAATAGAAGCTCAACTAGATAGCCTTGAGCTTTGTTAGGATAAGATTTTGACTGAGATACAGATTATTCATCAAAATCTTGATATTTTATGCATATTTTTATACTTTATTTAGGTATTTGGGATTATCACAACCAAGTAATTTGTTGATGAGGATAGTAATTATGATAAGACTCGGCTGACGTCAGATGACGCCTCACGCAACAGCACCTGGTCAATGCAGATCGGAACGCCGACCGAGGCACATTAACATCCTGCCAAAGCTTAATTCTTCACGCCACGCCAATACAAAGTCAGACGCTACCAGCCTGCCCCCTACAAGCGGGCAGCTTAGGAAGCAGCAAGCTTCCCTATAAATACCCTCTCGTTCATCAGAGAGAGGAGGAGGGATAGACGCACAAAAACACTTCTTCATCTGAAACCCCCTCCACATCGGCTAACTTGATCGTCGGAGGGGTCGGGCCGAGCACCTCGGCCCGACCTTCGTGCAGGTGCGAAGCCGAAGGTCCCCTCCGGACGCGTAGACGAGGAGTTCCTGCCCGGAGGAGACGGCTACACCGTCCCGATCGGACATCGCACCCGACCGCCTCAGCAGGCTCGAGGAACGCCCCAGGGAGATCCTCGTCGTCCGGACCCGAACCGAGCCGTGTCGGCCCTGAGGCCACGGCTCAAAGTTTCTCACAACACTTGTGTTTTTTTTTTATCATTGCAAAGGAGGAGAAATAGTGACTTACACTTGGCTTTTACTTCTCTTTGCTTTTGCTTTAGTTTATGTGATGAATAGGGAGAATTATGATTTTTTTTGTGGTTATATAATTCTTAACTTATGCAAATGGTTAACTTATGCTTTTTCTTTATTTATAATTAATGGTCGGTATTATATATTGATAGTAATCGAATATTATTTTTAAATTTAAAAATTGATTGTACCTTGGTATTTGAGTTTGAAATAATTAAATTAATAAGAACAATATGAATTGAAGACTAGCATATAAGGGAAATATGCTCATTTAATCTTGAGTTCAATTTCATCATAAATTTTTTTAAGTGATATATAGATAGGGGAGTCTTATTTTTTTATGATAAAACAAATTGGTTATCATCATAAAAAAATATTATTAAATTTTAAAATTTGATGATAAAATTAATTAATAAATTTGATAAACTAATATACTTTTTTGAGATAAGTGATGTAAAAATACTTTAATCACATACTCAAATCACTTAAGAGCCAAAAGTTAAGCAAGAGAGTTAGACATTATGCAAAAAGATTATCATGCTAGAAAATAGATGTTGAGCATGGGGGTTGGTCAATATGTTAAAAAATAGATTTTGAACTAGATATTCAAATACATGATAGAAGGATTGGATATCATATTGTGATAAAAGGATTGGATATCATGTTAAAAGATCAAATGTCATGAATATCATATTAAAACATCATGAACTAGAGGTTCAAATATTATGGTAAAGTCGATATTCTAGAGGATTTGATGATATATTATAGGTTCTAATGAAGTGTATAAAGTTTGGATGATATATCCAAAGAGTGAATAATGTGTCGAAAGCCTCGAAGGAATGGTTGATGAGTCAAAGTCTTGGTCAAGATAATTTTGGGCCAATTTGAATTAGCATTGGGCTAAAATAGAGCCTACTTTTATAAAATCTATTAAGCTTGAAGTTGAGTTGTATTGGGCCCATTAGAAAGCTAAATATATGACCTAAACTAGCCTAGGGTGATAATACCATCTAAGTCCGCTAACAAACACTATTTGTACTTTGTTAATCTTTCAAACAATAGTACCACCTACGGTGGTCGTACCACCTAGGGGCAGAGGTGGAACCACCCATAAGTCTAATTTTGTAATGGTACGATTGCTAGAGTATAATATTGTGATTGTGTTGCAAATATTACAACAATAGTACCATCAGCTATTATTGTTTATATCTTGAAATTTAAAAAAATTAAATTTTTGACTCTATTTTTTATCTTTTTCTAGGATATAAATATCAGACTCAATCTTAGTTGATACATCATTTATTCTTCAGTTTGAAAAGTATTATAGTTCTCTTTTTTAGTATTGTTGAGTCTTTCCCCCCTATTGAGTTTAATTTGGATATTAAATTATAAGATGTAAGAGGTCTCTTATAAAAGAGTATGAGTTTTCTTCTAAATCTTAAAAAAAAAATTATAACAAAAATAGTTAATCTTCATCCATTGAAAGGAATATCAATAGTGAAGGCTAGTGGCCTTAATAGAAGAAGAATCGGAAGTGGATATATCTTAGGAAGACTAAACTATTATAAATCGATTTAAATTTTTTCTTTTACTTATGACTTTTGCTTGTGATCATTCACCTTATTTGTAACTCTTATTCACACTCCATATTTAGTTGTTTGTGTTTCTAATATATGTATTCTTCTTGATCAAATTTTAAGATTGATTAAAATTTACTATAACAATAATTCAGCCGATAAGTACTGTTTATGCTTTATCAACTTTTTCGATGATATTATCACTTAAGGTGGTGGTTGTACTATCTTGGGTAGAGATGATACCACCCATATATTTAATTTTACGATTGTAGGATCACCAAAGTCTAGTATTGCGATTGCATTTCAAATATTACGATGATAATACCATCCAAGTCAACAATGGGTACCACATGTACCTTGAAATTGTAGATATTTAAAATTTTAACTTTATTTTTTAAGTCTTTTGAGTGATTTAAATATTTCACTCAAGTTTTGTTGATGCAACATTCATTCTTAGTTTAAAAAATTTTATCGCTCTCTCTTTGAGTATTGTTCGAGTCTTTTCTTCTCTCTTTAGTTTAGCTGAAATATTAAGTTATAAAAGGTGAGCTATCTTTTATAAAAAAAGTAAGTTTAAAAGTTTTCTCAAAAACCTAAAAAAGAAAAAAATTATAAGGATAATTGATCTTCGTCCGTCAAAAGGAAAATCGATAGTAAAAGCCAATAGCCTCAATGGAAGAAGAATCATAAGTAGACATAGATCACGAAAATTGAACCACAATAAATTAGTTTGTATCCCTTCTCTTATGACTTTTATTCATAATTATTTATTTGTAACTCTTACTCATCTAGTACTTTTTTTTTAATTAATTTTTAAAATTGATACAAATTTACTATCAGACTAAGTCAAACCTCCCTCTCCTGCTATTAACATCTTAATAGATTTCACACTTTTCATCATTATGAATTAAGATTTTTATAAAAATAAGAGATAAAAAAATTCTTTAAATACCTACATAAATCTTTGATTATTATTTTTTCACCTAAGCTACATAATTATTATAATTACCTTTGATTTAAAACCTTAAAAATTATTGTGACATATATAAATCACAACATGGAATCTCTACTTTTTTATACTATTCTTCAGTAACATGGATGATAGAGATGATTTTATCCCATGTCAACTCATATGTTAACTAGGTCAACACCTAAGCATGACTTTATGTCGTCAACCTCAAAATGACATCGTAGTGTATCCCGATGTGCACCATATTAATGACAAGCGATAATCGTCCTACCTTATCAAGATTAGATAATCATCAAGCGATTAACCTAATCTTATCATGGACGGATTAGTAAGAAGACCCAAGGATTAGGTATAAAAAAAAACCCATCAGCTCACGTTGAGTGGAGGTAACTCTCTACATACTAACTCAATCTTACAGTTTACACTACTGTCTTATCTCCTTTGCTGACTTAAGCATTAGAGGGATTGCGTTGGGTAATCATTGGTTCCAGCCTATCATGTAGGATCATCGATGGTCAGGAGACGACCCCGTTATTAGGACACGACCATGCAATCATAAGACAAACCATCTCTCGGGGACACACGGATGACCTGAACTCGAGAAACAACCTTGCAGCCAAGAAGATCCCATATTGCCTTACTCAACCTTCTCAAACCGGGTCCTCATTGATAGGACCACTTATGACTAAGTCGTCCGTGCAGTTCCACCTCACTAAGGCTCCTACTTCAGTTAGGAAGAGACACCTGAAAGTGCTTACATCTTTGGCAACAGACAAATCGTGCTAACTCATCGGTCGACGATACTTATGACATCATAAATCGTATTAATATTTTTAAAATATATTTTTTCATCAATTATGTTCGGCACAACTCTTAAGGCGTCTCTTCAATAATCCTAAATTATCCATTATACTAGGGAATGACATGAAATAAATATCTTCCCCGAAGTCAACAATCTTAGGCATTGACAAGTAGGATGCATATTATCATTTCACTTCTTCCCCAATTGGCATAATTGATGACCCTTTAGAATTCCATCGTCCATAGTATCCATCGTTAGCTCCCAAAGTTGGAGGCTTTCGATGTAAGCATCGACTTAACAGAGCACATTACAACATTTGTGGCACATATGACTCTGTATACAACAATTGACTCTCTCATATGCCAGTTGTTTCGTATAACTCTCGAGGGAATAGTAGTTCCTACCGTCTCTCAAAATTGAGTTCTTACTTTGAGCAATCAGTAAAGAAACTTTAAGCTCAATTTCATCTGAAGCCTATTTTGGCCATTCTCCTAGCATTAAGCAACGTGAAATCTAATCTCTGACCAATTATCTCAACAAAAGGATGATCTGCACTCATCTATATTTGTTCATGCCTTCATTAATAACATAGCTCTCGCTTCTTACGATTACTAGCCAAGAAATCGTTAATAAATTTATCTTTACCCAAACTATTAAAAGATCAATCATTGTATCATTTGTAAATAAATGTAATATCCTTAAATGGACTCAAATCAAAGGTGGACAAGATTAAAATTGATATTATTATTAATTTTAATTAAATATTTTAATTATTGATTTGGATTAAATGAAATTGATAGATTGATTATCTCATCAAATCCGATCATGACATTTACTATTAGAGCTACTCAAGTCAAGTAAGAAAGGACCACCAAAAAACTAGACACCTCTCACCGTTTCATGAATTTATTTTCACAAAAATAAGACTTCTTTATATACCTCAATATGACCTCTACATGATTGCACCAAGAGACAAATCAAAATATTATTGATTTAATGCTGAAATTGACTTTATGGAAGAGTGATTTAAGTCGAAGTTATGGAACTTGGTTTGCTAATCAAATATTTGGTTACTTAACATTAAAGTGTTATCAAGAAGCCTATTTCATATTAAGTAGAAAATTTGATAAGCCACAACATAATTAAAGAGTTATTATAATGGTTATACATGATGCTACACTCAAGCCCAAAGATTGAGAAAGGTATGACTGTGAAGGAAGCATTAGGCCTCGTTTTATACAGTCCCCTCGTCGACCATTCTCTGGACTTTTAGCAATATGGACCTAAAATCCTTTTTCTTTTCGCTCAGTGATATGCTATTATTGGAGAGTAATTCAATTATTCATCATGCTTTCTTAACCAAACACATGGAATTAACTGTTCTCCACTTTTATATTCTATCAGAGGTTGCTTGCCGACACACTTTTTTTTTTTGTTGTGTGCATAGACAAACAGAAAGCTAACGCGATATGCTCATTTTTCTTGCTTTCTTTAAGCAGATTTCTTCATGAGAGAAATGGATAAAACGGGGATGTGGATTTTTTTTTCATTTATGTTGGCATGCAAAAATGCCAGCATTATGCTTCTTTTACTTAATATTTTAACTATCCGCAACCCCCCATCCCATCCCATCCCAATCGTTCAACAGTTTGGTTTGGTGCAGTAAATGCCTCGACAAACTAATAGGTTGTGTTGTTGGGCGCATAAATCCCAAGAATTAAATTGCTAGCGGGCTGTCGAGAGGCTACAAGTTACGTAGTTCACATATAGACCGAACACGTGTTCTCCATGACGCGGTCGCGGTAAGAGTCCACATCGACCCCTCCTTCTACTTCTTCTTCCCCTTCCTCCTCCTCTCCTTGAGCGCCAGTGCCTGCTCCAGCTGCGTTCTGGACTCGCGAGATGAGGCTGGACGCGGCGCTGCAGAAGGGCATGGTGGTGATCGTGGCGGCGGTGGTCGTCGTCGGGGTCTGCACCTTCTCCCTGGAGAAGATGCTCGCCACTTACGCCGTCGGGATTGTGGGGATCGCCGGGATCCTCTTGCCGGACTGGGAGTTCTTCCATCAGGACTTCCCGCAGTGGTTCGCGTTCATGCGTGCTCGTAGAGCTACCGCCGTCGCCGCTGCCGCCGGTCGCTGTCCCGCAAGCTGGAGGTTTAGTTCTTGTAGTGATCGATCATACTTAATTCTCACCTCAAAATTTCTAACTTGGATCATCTTTAGGTCGAGGATTAGTCTTGTAAATATATTAAATGCTTCTATAAAATATTTCCGGACACTTAAATAAAAGTCTACATCGTGGGGTTAGAGTTGGAATTTTATATTTCTCTAGTAATCATTCTTTATATAATAATAATAATAATCATTTTTTATTGACGATGTCAATTAATTTAATTGGTTAATGACTTTTTATTGGTTTATAAGAGCGCTCTTACATTTTTAGTGCTATCTATGCAGATTTCGATTGTATCGTCTGAGCTCCGCACTAATTACCCTGATCTATGCCGTTGGTCTCTTCCGGTGGTGGATGTTCGTCTCAAGCTAGACCGAGTTGTTTTTGGCTTGTCTGTCTCGCTACTAAACTCACTTTTAGCTCATATCATTTGTATTTTTTTTTTCTTTTTGCACTTTTCGTCGATGCATCTTTTATGTCTACGATATTCTGTAATCACTTACTTATCAAAGAGGCACAATCATCTCAATTATGTTCGCCCCTCTTAAAAGAAAAATTATTCTATTTTGAATGAGATATTTTTAATGATTAAAGCATCATATGTATTTCAAATATCAGAAATTAAAATCCTACAAATGTCAATTACGTGTTATGTGATATTTGAAGATGGATTATTATTGTTTAACACTTAAAAGGAGTTATGGGTCAATCCGAGTCCAATATTCAAAGCCTATTTATTATAAAGCCTTGGTGGTGTTGAGGATGAGATAATTTTAAAATATCTCTTATAAAGAGTATATCAAAAGGGCTTATCTAATGATTAAATTAGTAAGTGAATTGAAATATTCATAAAGTAAAAAAATATATATGCACGTAAGACATTTTACAGTGGATTACTCCGATAAACATAATGCAACTTTCTATAGTGACATAACAGACGAGATATTTAAACACTATTTGATCATGAGAAGGTTTATTGAACGATTATTCACTATATTTATAGTCCACGTGGCTCATATTAATGAGATAAAGAGTTTCATCAGCTTATAAGATTAACTAGTGTTGAAATGATGACAACTTGATATTGATGTAGACGTGATGCTCGATCATGATGTCGATAGATAGACAGTCCATGTGTCTATAAAAAACATAATCTATTTTATTTCAAAGTAAATTTTAGAATTCATCATGCTTAAGTGGGGTTTCAATTTATTTTTAATTATATTTTAAAAATATTGATGGGTATCTACCAACCAATAATTAGTAATCATTTAAGCGTTCAATTTATTATTTTTATTTATTTATTTAGTAATACTAGGTAGTATAGGTTGATACATAATTTGGCATCTTGGTACTATATTTCTCCTACAAATTATCATAATAAATATCAGATCGGTATTATATATATATATATATATATATATATATATATATATATATATATATATATATATATATATATGACACATTTTTTTATTGCTAAAAACAGAACAAATGCTCCACTTTATATATTTAGACATTTCCAGAGAAAATATCATTTAATTTAGTTTATTATTTATTCGTGTATCGTCTCTCGATCATTATATATTTACTTGAAAAGGAAAATATAAAGCAACCTCGTGAGCCAATGTAATGACAGCAAACTCATGGCTCATCCAATCACGACGCAAGTAGATGAACGGGTGACACGGAAATGGTAAGTCTCTCACAACAAACCAGTTGCGGTCGACATCCCCGCTTCGCTCGCACTACCTGGGCTGACGATGTCATGCTCTTCGTGACGTCATTCTTGGAATGTGAATTCCTGGCCCCTGCCTTCGACGAGGCAGGGGAGCCTCGCGGGCCTCGCTTGCAACCAACGGTCAAAAAACTTCCAACGGGACCAATTGAAGAACCAACCTCCCCCGACTGGACACGGAGGTCCAACGCAGCCGAGGGGATGCCGCGGTGGCTCAGCTTCACCGTCTTCCGGGACCGGTGTCACCGCCGCGCCTTCCTCGCTGCCGGCCTCCGTCCCTCCGCCACAGCCCTCGCGGACGGCGCCACGGTCCATTGTTGGGTCCCCGCCCGCCCGGACCCCTCTCGCTCCCCGCTCCTCCTTCTCCACGGCTTCGGCGCCACCGCCATTTGGCAGTGGTCCGCACACCTACGCCCCCTCCTCGGAGCCGGATTCGACCTCTACGTCCCCGATCTTCTCTTCTTCGGCGTCTCCGCCGCGCCCGGTCCCGACAGGTCCGAATCATACCAGGCCCAATGCATCATGGCCGCCATGGAGGCAGCCGGCGTTCGGCGATTCGGCCTCGTGGGGGTGAGCTACGGCGGGTTTGTGGCTTATCGGATGGCGGCGATGTACCCGACGGCGGTGGAACGGGTGGTGCTCTGCTGCGCCGGCGTGTGCCTTGAGGAGCGCGACCTTGCGGCGGGGCTTTTCGTCGTGTCGGACTTGCGGGAGGCGATAGAGATCCTGCTGCCCCAGCGGCCGGAAAAACTGCGGCAGCTCGTCCGACTGTCCTTCGTCCGGCCGCAGCTCGTGATGCCGTCCGTCTTCCTCCGGGATTACATACAGGTGGGTAGTTCGATAACGAATGTCACTGCATTCGTTCTGGAATAACTTCAAGACATCGTTTGCTTTCTTGAGAAGTAGAAGACAAAATTTTGGCTTCATGACCTCAAAATTTGGCTGCATCCACTAAACTTTTTAATGTATCCACGTACTGGAGATTAGTTTATGTCCTGAAAACAGTGATTTAAATATCATTAGATTCTAACCTATGACAGAATTGGGACCAAAAAATGAAGAACACAAACCTTGAGAACATTTTGTTGGGATGAACTGAAGTTATACTGATTGTGCAGCTTAGCATTATTGCTTCAAATACCTATTTGTTAGGATGAACAAACTTAGCATTGTTCATTGTTCTTCATATAGATATTGTTACACTTCTTCCTAAGAATTCATTTGAACGATGTAGGTAATTAATTATATAAACTTACTTTTGATGGCTTGGCTTTGTCTCCTCTGGCAGGTGATGTGCAAAGATTATGTGAAAGAGAAGACAGAGTTGATCCAAGCCGTATTCAATGAAAGGAAACATTCGGACCTTCCAAAGATAAACCAGGTGATTCTAATATCTCATGCCATTAATATCTTACATTTTATTGCCAATTTTCTTATTTTCTTTAACAGATTCCACAAAGAATGCTATTTGAAAGGGTAAAACTTATATCTGCAACTTGGGTTAATGGAAAAGTCATCACTGTGAAAAGAGCAAGTAACTTTTTTTTATCGCATTAAGGTTTTTGTCCTAAAGTCATTTGCTTCTCTGTGCAGCCAACCTTGATATTTTGGGGCGAGCAAGATCAGATTTTTCCATTAGAATTGGCTCACAGATTACAGAGGTCTGTAAATTGTAGAATGAGTAAAGTTCGTTTCCCTAAACATTTCATTTGACCGTAATCTAAAATCTGCAGGCATTTAGGGGATAATTCTCAATTGGCAGTCATCAGCAATGCTGGGCATGCCGTGAATCTTGAGAAGCCTAAAGAGCTTTGTGAGCATATAATTGCATTCTTTCTTGATTCTCCCCAGGGAAGTCACAACGGCCAGGACGTACCATCTCCAAACTCTCAGAAAAACATAAATTTCAATCAGGATTAATAATTCTGACAAAAGAATTTTCAAAATTTGAGGCTTGAACTTTATTATCCAAATTCTCTTCTGCTGCTTTAAGATTTATACGAAGAACATGTCTGACAATTGAGAATGCTTTTTCGTATAAATCCTTCTACAATGACAAGAAAATTGACCTTAAAACTTTGATATAAATGCCATGAGTGAATTGACTTTTCCAATAATTCTTGTTTGAGAAGTTGTTCATTCCTTTATTTTTGCAAAACTTGGCATTTGAAATCCAGTGGAGAATATATATATACTTTGCTGGTTTGATTTTAAACTTACAGTGCTTCCTAAAAAGTCATGGATACAATCTAGTCAACAATGTAAGAAAATTACTTATTCTACTTTGTTTGAATTGTGCAGAGAGATCATATTTTAATAATCTTGGTAGGAGTCGTACCATCATATTATATGCTCTGCAAACTGTTTTTATTTCATTATCCATTGCTACACTTGGTGTGTTATATGTTAGATTTTTTATTACAAAGTGTTAATAACCAAAGTATATAAAAGTTGTCTCGTTTCCTCTTATAGTTTCTATGGCTGACTTGGTTAACCTTCCAATTCGTCAAAAATTGTGCTAGACAAATTATCAAACTGGACAGATAGAACTAGCTAACTGTTGTATAGAAAGTAATAGAGAAAATAAGAAAGAGTATTAAGAGAAGGCGACGAAGGAGAAGAGGAAGATGAAATAACACGTAGAACAAATGTCAACTAGGCATCCTGATTAAACAAATAATTCTAATTAGAACCACACGATTCTGTGTTTTCTTTCTGACGTGAGCGGGGACAAGGAATTTGTTGTGAGAAAAAAAACTAGCCTGCTGGTGTTTTTGATGTAACCTAATCAGGATTCATAAATAAGATAAAATTCTGAAATCTAATTCTTGTTTTTTTTTTTTCTACACAGCTACCTCTCCTGTCGAAGGAAAACTAAGATTAAATTTGGTACTCAAAATAAATATTTTACTATAAAAGAAAGTTGTTCGCAAACCGAGTTTTAGAGTAGTTCGGTTAATGTGACTTATATCAACTTTCGGATTCCTCCTCCGACGAGGTCACCGGCATTCACTAAAGGCCTTCTTTCAATATGTAAAGACCGAATACCTCTTTGCAGTACTTTCTCCTTTTTTCGGGTTTAGGAGATGAACCCTTACAAGTCTCACTCCTCTTTCTTGGATGGTTACAAGCCTAAGAGATGGAGGAAAACTCTAACTTTTACAGTAGTTTAAGACTCAAGAATTCAAGATTAAGCCAATAGATTTCGTGCCCTTTCATACAGAAAAGGATAAGATTTTATAGGCCCCAATGGCTTCAAAAATGGAGCCAAAAAGTGTCTAATCCTAGATTTTCGAGGTCTTAGTGGTACCATCGCCATTATTGGGCGGTACTACCGCTTGACACATGACACTAGGCGGTACTCCTACTTAGTCTGGGTGATACCACCGCCTGACAGGGGCAGTACCACCGTTGGTAGTTATCAATAACTGCCGGTGGTACCACCGCCCAGAAATGCTAGGGGGGCACTGCTTTCCAGGTGGTGCCACCGTCGGCTAGGAATTCAGGGGATGATTGGGCTATTCAATCTGGCCCAAATCAATCTTGTTAAGGGCCCAGTTGGCCCCTAATTAAGTAGTGGGATTACTTCCCAATCTTAACTTAATTTACGTTCTAATTACGATAATTAAGACATGATCACAGTTCATCTGATTCCAATGCGTCAATTGCTCTTCTAGCGAACTTCCGGTGTACTTTCGGCGAACATCCGACGAACTCTCAGCAATACTCCGGTGGACTCCCAGCAAGCTCCTGGACTTTACGACGATATTCTTGGCAAGTTCCGATGAGCTTCTATGGTAAGCTCCTAGACTTTTCGATTGGTTCCTGTAGAACTTCCGATGAACGTTTGGACTTCCGTCGAACTCTCGAACTCCTAATGAGATCTCG
Source organism: Musa acuminata AAA Group (assembly GCF_036884655.1). NCBI lineage: Eukaryota > Viridiplantae > Streptophyta > Magnoliopsida > Zingiberales > Musaceae > Musa > Musa acuminata. The sequence continues at coordinate 37,258,258 of NC_088356.1, read as the reverse complement.
ATCTTGACTCCAGCACAACACCTACTTTATGTTTTACTACCATCGTAGTTAATCTTGTACACTTTTCTCAACATATAGATTAGATCAAACAAATTACAATTGACTTCATCATCAAAATCCGAGATTCAACGATCTCCCTCTTTTTGATGATGACAATCAATTGATGACGGAGTTAATCTTAACTCCCCCTATCTATATGCCATACTTGAAAAAAGACATTCTTGAATTCAAGGCCTTGAATTCAAGAATCAAACCGATAAGTTAAATTCATTTCAAGTATATATGATGAAATATATTGTATACATTTGTCATTAATTTACCACATTTTGGTATTATTTCTCCCCCATTGTCATCAACAAAAAGGAGAACGATTCAACAATGCAAGTGTGGTAAAAATTCATTCCACATTTTAATTTGTATACCAATCATATTTCAAGCATTCATGGTATCATTCAAAAGTTCTCGACATTAAAAGTTATAAACATTAAAAAGATAGCTTCCTTTAACTTCTCCCCTTTTATTTTTCATTAAAACTTCGCATGAAGAAGGAAAGTAAGGATGAAAATCCATTAAGAACTAACTTTGAATGAAGTTTAAAATGGTAAAAGAGTTTCATTAAATCATGTTTCAATTTTCACAAGGATCAAGATATTCATGTGAAATCAAATCCTCATTCTTGCAAGGGTTCATTTCATACAAAAAAAATCATAAAAAATCTTCCTTTATTAAGAAAGAATTCATGTGAAAGAATCATGACAAAAGAAATTCCATGAATAAACCTTCATAATGAGAGGAGTATCACATCAAATCCATTTCTCATTAAAAATTCACAAAAGATAAATATGTGAGAGATGCATTTGTCAATTAATTCTATGTATAAAAAATCATTAAGTGATGGAGCAAGGGTATGAAGTAAACTTGATACCAAGAAAGATAAAAAATGAAATAGGTTCATGAAAGCTCCATTCAAGAAATACATTAAGTGAAAGATAGTCCGAAAAAGATATATATCAAATTCATGCATTCAGACAAATTAACATTCATAACTCAGCAAATGATCATAATACATCAAGTCATAGATACCAACAGTTAAATGTATCAAGGAATTTATCCATTCAAAAGATATATCAAGTCTAATTCTTAGAGTGATATATTCATTAAAGTAAGCTCAGAATTTAACCATCAAGGTAGTTAGCACAGAATTTTACTATCAAAGTAAGTAGCATTTTAGGCATCAAAGCACATCATAGCATTTTAAGTTTACAACATTAAGGTAAACAACATAGGATTACAACATAACAAAGAGGAATTGTGTCCAATTCTCTCCAAATACATACATAGCTTATTCAGGTGGTGGAAAATTAAAATATCTAAACAAAGTATTAAACTGTTGATGAATGTGCTACAACTCAGTTAAGATTTGATCTTGGCATTGTTCAAGTCGATCTTATCGTTGTTCAAAATGATCCATCTGAGTCCTTATATCGTAGATAGATAAGGGAGGTGCTTGCTCTACTGGAGGTGATTCCTCAAAGGGACCAATTGGAGGAGATTGATTACCCCTAAATATTAGTGTTTTGGGTTCTGGTTCAGGTTGGAGGGGATCAGTCCTTCTAGGCATTCTAGTCCATATACCATTTCTGAATGTACATCTCATCCATCGAAGTAGATTTTTATTTATTATACTAAATCTGTCTAGTTTTATAACTTCTTCGTCGGGTGGAATAACAATATCATAGGCATGGAGTAATCTTGTGATTAAGCCACTATATAGAAGCATCATGTCTTTTTTTGATATTTCAATCATGTTTTGTTAGATTAGGTAACCAAAATAATTGTTATGCCCCTTCATAATCCAATACATGGTATCTAGTTCCATTTGGCTTACTTCATCATGATGATATTGCTTTGGGAAAATGATACTTATCAGGATGTGATGAAGTATTTTGATGCTTAAAGGTAGTAAATGTTCACAGCTTTTTAGAAGTATCGTTAAGTTAGGATTGCCAAAAATTATTCCTAAGGCATTAACGTAAGTGGTCCCAATTGTTTCATCATCCCATTGTCCTCTAAAATAACATCCTCTTTCTTTTATCGGGATTCCTATGATGTCGCAAATTGGTCTATCCGTAATGGATATATAATGTCCTAATAGATAGGTAGATACCCTTTCTTCTTCATCTACATGTAAATTATTGTAAAATAGCCTAATAAGTCTAGGGTAGATAGGTTAACTTATTTGAAGAATTGGGAGAATGTCTAGATTTGCAAACCAGTTCCAAATCACTTAATTCGTCTAAATCAATATATTTTCCCTTATGAACATGTCTAGATTCTATGGATGAAAATTTTAGGGCATGTTGATTAGAATCGAAAATTAGGGAGTCATAATTTTCTTCTAATGTCCTCTTCCCTTTGTCCCTAGAGGATCTTCTAGAACCCATAAAGACCGATATTATGAAGATAGATAATGAGCAAGAGTAGATAATACAAAAGAAAAATCAATGTCATTTAGAGAATACCTTAGTTGTGATCTTCAAGAGGATGCAGGAGATTGATCTTTGATCTAGTAGGAAATAGGGATTTTTTTTTTTGGGCAGCTAGAGGGAGAGAATGGTGTTCAAAGGGGGTTTGAAGCTATTTAGGGGAGTGGAGAATGAGTTGGGGTCGGTTCTACCATCGGCCTTAGCTTGGATTTATAAAGGGGCAGGTTGTGGGCGGTGGCACCGTTGGTTGGGCGGTGCTACCACCTACAACACTTGTTTGCTGGTGGTGCTACCACCAGCTGGGCGGTGCTAGTGCCTATAACAGGTTCCAGCTGGGCGGTGCTATTGCCAGCTGGGCGGTGCTATCGCCAGCTGGGGTGGTGCCACCGCCTACAGGTAGTGAACATTGCTCACAAAATTTACTCATTCACATTTATATCAAAATGTAACATAAGGGGAGTGGATTCATGTCAACACACAAATGCATACCACACGTGCACGATTCATATTAACTTAATGATTCATCACAACGATTCATATCTAAACCTCATATAGAACTCGTAAATACATATGATTCATATCAACTCATTAAAACTCGTAAAAATACACATTATAAGTTCATGATTCATCATTTGTACGCAAACATTGTAAAAACTTGTATGGAAAAATGCATATGGCTCATTGCGCACACTATAAGATCATGATTCAGGTGAGTGATCAAGAAAGTTCGAAAGCGAAAATTTAACACATTCATGATCTTGTTAGACAGAATTCGATCCAAAAATAAATTAGGAGGGATTGTATCTTAGAAATTTAGAAATCCGGAAGAAGTTAGAAAGGGAACTTGTGCATAAGAATTTTCAAGTTTGAGAGATCAAGATCTAGTGTTTATCACACAAGATTTCAAATAATTATTGCATCATGATCTTATAAGTATTATTTTATAAATAATAGTTTTAATTCTTATGATCCCCGTTTTATTATTTTGGCTAGAGAGCTTTATGAGTTATTTTGGATCTTTGGTCATAAGCCTTGAGCATCCAAAATCAAAGTATTATCTCTTGCTCCTAGCTTATGATAGTACATGTTTCTACAAAAGAGGATGAGTTTTAGGTACCCATTTAACCTTGGGTGCCTAAAATATCGATCGGCTTAACTTATCATTTTGCATAAAATTCTTTACGGTTCCTTTAGGAACCCAAATCAACTTGTGTGGACTACACTTCTTAAATAGGCAATGATAAGCTATATGTCCAAATTTGTAACAAAAGTTACATTTATTTTGGGGGTGAAATATACAAGATAGGACCTTTAACAAAGGTGGTTGGATTTTGGTGAGAGCTACTCACAAATCCGATTTTGCCTTTCCTATGAACGTGACCCTTGTTGGCAAGGACTTGCTACTAACCTCAAATTTCTTCAATGTATCTTTGAGTAGCAAGTTTTCCTTTTGAAGTATTTCTAAATCATGCTTAATCTTTACTCTATCAAAATTACTAATAAGAGAAGCATGTTCCTTTTTTAAAATAATTATACTTTTTACTCAGAATTCTACGTTCATCAAATAATTTATGAAAAGCACTTGAAAGCTCATCGAAAGTTAAATTTATGTCTAATGAACTTGTTACCTCATCTCCAATAGTCATTAGCGCATAGTGAGCAACTTGCTCGGTGTTGGTTGGCTCCTTTTCTTCGAAAGCACTTGAGTTGTCCCATGTAGCTTTGAGCGCCTTCTTCTTTGGTTGCCTCCTCTTTGCTTTGGGAAATTCACTCTTGAAGTATCCCGGCTTCTTGCATTCATAACATATCACTTGTTCTTTTTTAGGTTCAAATTTATTTTTAGTATCATTTTTAAATTTATTTCTTTTTATGAATCTTTTGAACTTCTTTGTTAAAAGTGCCCGGTCATCATCAAAGTCCTCATCACTTGAGTTTTCTTTCAAGTGGTCTTCTTGTGTTCTCAATGCTATGTCCTTCCTGTTCTTTGGAAGGGTGTCCTCAAGCTCTTCATGAGCTTTATATGTCATTTCATAGGTTATTAGTGACCTAATTAGTTCTTCAAGACGAAAATTATTTAGATCTTTGGTCTCTTGAATGACCGTTACTTTAGGATCCCAACCTTTTGGAAGGGATCTTAAAATCTTATTAACCAGTTCAAAATTCGAGAAACCTTTACCAAATCCTTTTAGATTATTGATGATATCCGTAAATCGGGTGTATATGTCTCCAATGGTCTCACTCAGTTTCATTTGAAACAACTCATAAGAATACACTAAAAGATTAATTTTTGACTCATTCACTCTACTAGTATCTTCATGAGTCACTTCAAGTGTGTGCTAAATGTCAAAAGCCGTTTCACAAATTGATACTCGATTAAACTCATTTTTATCTAATACACAAAATAAGGCATTCATACGATTAAAGCCGATCTCGGAAGGTGTTTACTTGAAAGCGTATGTAAACGTTGTTAAAGCACAATAAAGAGGAGAGGTAGTTTGCTATAAAAGAAAGTTGTCCAAAATAAATGCAAACCGAGTTTTAGAGTGGTTCGGTCAATGTGACCTACATCCACTTTCGGATTCCTCCTCCGACGAGGTCACCGGCGTCCACTAAAAGCCTTCCTTCAATAGGTGAAGACCGAACACCTCTTTACAGCACTTTCTCCTTTTCCCGGGTTTAGGAGATGAACCCTTACAAGTCTCACTCCTCTTTCTTAGATGGTTACAAGGCTAAGAGATGAAGGAGGAGAACTCTAACTTTTACAATACTTTAAGACTCAAGAATTCAACATTAAGCCAATAGGTTTCGTGCTCTTTCATGCAGAAAAGGGTCGGGTTTTTATAGGCCCTAATGGCTTCAAAAATGAAGCCAAAAAGTGTCTACTCCTAGATTTTTGGGGTCCTGGCGGTACCACCACCATTATTGGGCAGTACTACCGCCTAACACCTGACATTGGGTGGTATTACCGCTCAGTCTGGGCAGTACCACCACTTGACAGAGCTCGGAGACCGAGCTCTGGCGGTACCACCACTTGACAGGGGCGGTACCACTGCCCAGTCTAGGCGGTGCCACTGCCCAGAAATCCTAGGGGGCACTACTTTCCAAGCAGTGACATCGTCGACCCTAACGGTGCCACCGTCGGTTGGGAATTCAGGGGATGATTGGGCTGTTTAAACCGACCCAAATCAACCATGTTAAGGGCCCAATTGGCCCCTAATTAAGTTAGTGGGATTACCTTCCAATCCTAACTTAATTTACGCTCTAACTATGATAATTAAGACATGATCACAGCTCTTCTTATTTCGGTGCGTCAATTGCTCTTCCGGCGAGCTTCCGACATACTTCCAACGAACTCTCAGTGATGCTCCGGCAGACTCCCGGCAAGCTCCTGGACTTTACGACGATCTTCTTGGCAAGTTCAGATGAGCTTCTATGGTAAGCTCCTGGACTTCTCGGTTGGTTCTCGTAGAACTTCCGACGAACGTTCGGACTTCCGTCGAACTCTCGAACTCCCAATGAGATCTCGATCTTGACTCCGGTACAACACCTGCTTTATGTCTTACTGCCATCGTAGTTAATCTTGCACACTGTTCTCAATATATAGAATAGATCAAATAAATTACAATCGACTTCATCATCAAAATTCAAGATTTAACAAAAATAGCTTAGCTCCCTGCACAAACTGCCAAGATTCAGAAATACTTCAAAAGGAAAACTTACTACTCAAAGATACCTTGAAGAAATTTGAGGTTAGTAGCAAGTCCTTGAATATGATCCTTGCCAATAAGGGTTACGTTCATAGGAATGGCGAAATTGGATTTGTGAGTAGCTCTCACTAAAATCCAACAACCTTTGTTAAAGGTCCTATCTTGCATATTTCACCCCAAAACAAATGCAACTTTTGTTGCAAACTTGGACATATAGCTTATCATTGTCCATTTAAGAAGTGTAGTCCACACAAGTTGATTTGGGTTCCTAAAGGAACTGTAAAGAATTTCATGCAAAATGATAAGTTAAGCCGATCGATTTTTGAGACACACAAGGTCAAATGGGTACCTAAAAATCATCCTCTTTTGTAGAAATGTGTACCATCATAAGCTAGGAGCAAGAGATGATACTTTGATTTTGGATGCTTAAGGCTTATGACCAAAGATCCAAAATAACTCATAAAGCTCTCTAGCCAAAATAATAAAAAGGGGATCATAAGAATTAAAATTGTTAGTTACAAAATAATATTTATAAGATCATGATACAATAATTATTTGAAATCTTATGTGATAAATACTTAATCTTGATCTCTCAAACTTGAAAATTCTTATACACAAATTCCCTTTCTAACTTCTTCTAGATTTCTAAATTTCTAGGATATAATCCCTCATTTTTTTTGGATCGAATTCTGTCTAACAAGATCATGAATGTGTTAAAATTTTGCTTTCGGATTTTTTTGATCACTCACCTAAATCATGATCTTATAGTGTGCGCAATGAGCCATATGCATTTTTCCATACGAGTTTTTATAATGTTTGCATACAAATGATGAATCATGAACTTATAGTATATATTTTTATGAGTTTTGATGAGTTGATATGAATCATATGTATTTACGAGTTCTATATGAGGTTTAGATATGAATCGTTGTGATGAATTGTTGTGTTAATATGAATCGTGCACTGTGTGGTATGCATTTGTGTGTTGACATGAATCCACTCCCCTTATGTTACATTTTGATATAAATGTGAATGAGTAAATTTTATGAGCAGTGCTCACAGCCTGTAGGCGGTGGCATCGCCCCAGCTGGCGGTAGCACCACCCAGCTGGAACCTGTTGTAGGCGGTAGCACCGCCAGCAAACAAATGTTGTAGGCAGTAGCACCGCTAGCAAATAAGTGCGGTAGCACCGCCCGCAACCTGCCCCTTTATAAATCCAAGCTAGGGCCGGTGGTAGAACCGACACCTACTCATTTTGCACTCCCCCAAACGGCTCCAAACCCCCTTTGAACACCATTCTCTCCCTCTAGCTGCCCAAAAAAAAAAAATCCTTATTTCCTACTAGATCAAGGATCAATCTCCTACATCCTCTTGAAGATCATAACTAAGGTATTCTCTAAATGGAATTGACTTCTCTTTTGTATTATCTACTTTTGCTCATTGTCTATCTTCATAATAGCAATCTTTATAGGTTCTAGAAGATCCTTTAGGGACAAAGGGAAGAGGAGATTAGAAGAAAATTATGACTCCCTACTTTTCGATTCTAATCAACATGCCCTAAAATTTTCATCAATAGAATCTAGTCATGTTCATAAAGGAAAATATGTTGATTTAGACAAATTAAGTGATTTGGAACCTATTCAATGGTTTACAAATCTAGACATTCTCTCAATTCTTCAAATAAGTGAACCTATCTACCCTAGACTTGTTAGGCTATTTTATAACAATTTACATGTAGATGAAGAAAAAAAGGTATCTACCTATCTATTAGGACATCATATATCCATTATGGATAGAATAATTTGTGACATCATAGGAATCCTAGTAAAAGAAAGAGGGTGTTATTTTAGAGGACAATGAGATGATGAAACAGTTGGGACCACTTACGTTAATGCCTTAGGAATAATTTTTGGCAATCCTAACTTAACGATACTTCTAAAAAGCTGTGAACATTTACTACCTTTAAGCATCAAAATACTTCATCACATCCTGATAAGTATCATTTTCCCAAAGCAATATCATCATGATGAGGTAAGCCAAATGGAACTAGGTACCATGTATTGGATTATGAAGGGACATAACAATTGTTTTGGTTACCTAATTCAATAAAACATAATTGAAATATAAAAAAAGGACATAATGCTTCCATATGGTGGCTTAATCACAGGACTACTTCATACTTATGATATTATCATTTCACCCGACGAAGAAGTTATAAAACTAGACAGATTTAGTATAATATATAAAAATCTACTTCGACGGATGAGATGTACATTTAGAAATAGTATATGGACTAGATTGCCTAGAAGGACTGATCCCCTCCAACCAGAACTAGAACCCGAAATACCAATATTTAGGGATAATCAATCTCCTCTAACCGGTCCCTTTGAGGAATCACCTCCAGTAGAGCAAGCACCTCCCTTATCTATCTACGATATAGGGACTCGGATGAATCGTTTTGAATAACGACAAGATCGACTTGAATAACGCCAAGATCAAATCTTAACTGAGTTACAGCACATTCATCAACAGTTTAATACTTTATTTAAACATTTTAACTTTCCACCACCTGAATAAGCTGTTTATTTATTTGGAGAGAAGTCAACACAATTCCTCTTTGTTATGTTATAATCCTATATTGTTTACCTTAATATTATAAACTTAAAATGTTACTTACTTTGATAATCGTAATACTGTGCTTTGATTCCTAAAATGCTACTTACTTTAATAGTAAAATTCTGCGCTAACTACCTTGATGGTTAAATTCTGAGCTTATTTTAATGAATATATCACTCTAAGAATTAGACTTGATATATCTTTTGAATGGATAAATTTCTTAATACATTTAACACTTACTTTCCTTGATATATTTAACACAAATTACTTGTTGGTATCTATGACTTGACGTATTATTTGATGATCATTTGCGGAGTTAGGAATGTTAATTTGTCTGAATGCATGAGTTATTATATTTCTTTTTCGGACTATCTTTATGAATAGAGCTTTCATGAGTTTATGTCATATCATGTTTAATCCATATCCTTGCTCCATCACTTAATGATTTTTGATACATGGATTCAATTGACAAATGCATCTCTCGTGGATTTCACTCTTATGAATTTTTAATGAGAAATGGATTTGATATGATCATTCATGGAATTTCTTTTATCCTTCATATGATGATTCTTTCATATAAATTCTTTCTTAATGAAAGATAATTTTTATGATTTTTTTGTATTAGATGAACACTTGCAAAAGTGAGGATTTGATTTCACATGAATATCTTGATCTATGTGAAAATTGAAGCATGTTTTTTACTTGATTCAAATCATTTCATAAAGTTGGTCCTTAATCGATTTCCTTTCTTTCCTTCTTCATGCAAAGTTTTGATGAAAAATAAAAAGGGGAGAAGTTGATGGAAACCATCTCTTTAAATATTTATAACTTTTAATGTGAGAATTTTTGAATGATACCATGTCATGAATACTTGAAATATAATTGGTATGAATTTTTACAAATTGAAATGTGGCATGAATTATTACCACACTTGCATTGTTGAAATTGTTCTCCTTTTTGTTGATAACAAAGGGGGAGAAATAATACCAAAAAATATAATATATTGATGACAAATGTATGCAATATATTTCATCATATATACTTGAAATGTTTGCTTGACAAATTTTCTTCATTATGATAAGATATCTAGAGCTTAACTTACAATTTTACAAATTTATATCTTGCCATAGAATGATGAATTGCTATCTTTGTCATCTTTCATATTTGAAATATCATACTTGAAAATGGATGTCATGCCTTGACATCATTTTAAGAATATTAGATCATAAATGGAATCATAATGTGTGTATTGATAAGTTTAAATGAACTTAACTTATCAATATGTCTCTTGAATTCAAAAGCCTTGAATTCAAGAATGTCTTTTCTCAAGTATGACATATAGATAGGGGCAGTTAAGGTTAACTCTATCATTAATTGATTG